>NW_017537125.1:179642-182528 GCF_001853355.1 Bactrocera latifrons
AAAAAAATAACCCTGGTCGGACCAACACCTGGACGTTCTTAGTTCTTTCACGTTGAACTTCTTCAAAGTCCTCGGCCATAAAACTTGATTTTTGCAAATATTTTTCAAAAGTATTTTTTATGGAGTCGGTTTGATTTGTCGTTATTTTCATTTGTCGGTGTTTTGATTTGTCGGTATTTTGATTTGTCGGTGTTTTGATTTGTCGGTATTTTGATGTGTCGGTATTTTGATTTGTCGGTATTTTGATTTAGCTGCATATTTAAATTTTGTCGGTATTTTGATATGTCGGCATTTTGAATTTCGGTATTTTAAGTGTATACCGGCTGAAGGAAGCATAGTTCGGACGGACTGCTGGCGGGCATATGATGCATTACCAAATTTTGGGTTCGTCCACCAAAAGTTCAATCCTTCCTCTGTTTTTCTCCATAAACGATACTTAACCGGCGCGATACTAAACAATCCCCGAAATAAGTTCACGTTTCAATTTTATTTTGTAATATTTCACCTAAATTTATTAATTCATAAATTTAAATCACTTAGCGAACGCGGCGTTGCAAAGGTTAGATTGTTTACAATATGAGGAAAACGAGCGTTGCCACATCTTAAACACCAAATATGTAGGATTCTTAACGATTTTTCTTTGTTTGTTATTTTGCGTGATTCTTTTTTCTATATTAATTATAATAAAAAATACTTTCTAACATTTTTTAGGTTATAATTGAGTTGTGAAAACTTTTTCCACATATTATACATATACATACTATATGTAAAATTTAATAAACACATATAATTAAAACTCTATGATAATATAGTATTGTAAAATTTATATACTATCATGTCGGGATGACTGAAGTACTTTCGCGTAGTACACCTTTCTGCGTTGACGGCCTTCGGCCGCGCTTTAAAAAACTAACCCTGGCCGAGCGAATACCCGGGGGGACTGAAGTACTTTCGCGTGGTACTCCATCCTTTCTGCGTTAAAAATAAAAAAATATATTGAGTTTTTGTTATAAAGTGGTTAAAGTGGTTATATTTGATGGTTACCATGCACTCATATTGATATAAAATTTGAATTTTCGTTATAAAATGGATCAAATTTAGTTATTATATCTGTCAGCGATTTCCATTTATTTTTGATTATACATTGTTTTGTATTTTAGGTGACGATACATCAATTTTTAAATTTAAAATATGAGTTTCGAATATAAAGTGGTTATATTTGTTGGTTACCATGCACTCATATTGAACGAAAATTTTAATTTTCGTACTGTACTAATATACTTTACACTTTATTGCGTAATATTATTATATAATATTACTTATACATAAGCGTTTGCGGTACCTATAACCCTATATATTTTTTAATCACGAGGACTTTCTCTTTTCAACGGTACCTTCAGATCGCGGCGCCAAAGAAATCGGAATTGTGCCTACAATGAAAATACAATTAAATGAATATGTAGGTAAATGTTCACTATAAAATATTCACTTGTATTGATATCTCTTATTAATATTCACTTATATTGATGTTAACTTTTGATGATATTCATGTTCTCGTATGCCTGCAATACAAAATTACTTCTTATTGGAAAGAAAAACAAACAACTGAAAATCAGCTGATTGTACGTTGGTCAACCGTGACGTAGATGCGCAGAACGAACAAAATTTGAACTCGTCATTGCGCAATCGGGGCATCTCGACAGGATAAAATCTATGTCTTACTAACTGTCAAATCTATTGCTATTGCCAAATCTGTATGTGGGCATTTTTTATCTTGACATAATCATTTGCGCAAAGGCCTAGGGTAGGTAGGTTCGAGCTGATGTAGCGCATGAGCTCTTGAAATTGCGAAATTCCGTCGGGTAGGTAGCTAATGTAGCTTTTATGAGGAAAATAAAAAAGGATTTCGATCCTTTTCTTACAAATGGGAAAAATAAGATAACAGCAAAGGAGAAAGATCCTTTTTTCCATAAAGTATTTCTGGGAAAAATAAGAGTTCATATTTTTGGACTACTATATAATAATTGTGATTTAAATATACCAATTAAAATAATAAATTTAAAAAGAGCAAAGATATTTTGATTTAAGTTTATTAAATTTAAGACTTCGGTCATTCCCAACCCAATTTGCATAATTTTTCTGTAAATTAATTATTAAACTAAATATTAATTTTTTGGAATAATGTTACTTTGAAAATGTACTTTATTTTTATAACATAAAATGTGCAAATGGGATATGTTGCCTCTTCGAAATTTTCATAGAAATGAAAACTGCGCCGTCAAACTACTGAAGTGACAGCTTATTGCAGCGAACGTTTATAATAGAGAAGGTTCACGGCGCGGAGATCGTAAAAATATTTTTGTCTAACTCGGTCGAGATGGAGGAGTTTCACCACAGCCAAATTATAAGCGTGTTTCACCACGAAAGTAGCAGAATTGAGCATTTTTAGTGTTAAATGAGAAAAATAATGCTAATTCCAATGTAAACAAATTTACGCCTAGAGACTCGTTTATTTTCTATGGGCAACCGACTCGGCCATAATTTATATATATATGATCCGTATATATTTGGTATCAAAGCATATACTTAGTATATATGTACATAAGTACGTATGTATGTATATTAAAATTTATCTTTATCATTATGTATTTCATGATGATTCCATAAAATCATTAAAAATATATTGTTCAAATATATTGAACAGGCTTATCTTCGACAATGCTGAGGCAGTACAAAACAAATGCGTAAACAAACGCAAACATACATTTATATCAGGCACGTATGCACTCAACAATTAACAAACAAACATATTTACTTAAGATAACATATTGACCTAAGATATGCATTTAGGCAATTGAATACAAATGTGCATGTGCACTTAAAAAC
>NW_017537126.1:0-1500 GCF_001853355.1 Bactrocera latifrons
CTGTCCCATCTTCTTGTTGACGGACACATTCAGACCGAGCTCAGAAAACTTGGTGTTATTAACCATCTTGTCCCTTTCCATAATGGAGGGGTCCGGATGACCACACGACCACCTTTAATTGGTTTCATGGCGTGCACACGCACGCCAAGAGAAGGACCCACTTCCTTCTCTACCTTTTTGACCACTTCCTTAGATGAGGTGGCAGGAGCCTTGCTGCTCAGAACTACAGACAAGTTGGTCTTGGCATCTTTGGCCCTATTGCCTCCAGCACGGGTGCCGGAGGGCATGGCGCCGAAGGCGATGCCGCGGATGCCACGGATGCATACGTGGCCATGTGGGATGACCCACAACCCCCCTTTAGGGCGTCAACTTGCCCACGGAGATGGGCGTTCTCAGTTATCACGGTCATGAGGATCTCTTCATACCGTGACGAAAAATGCAACAATTTTTTCATTGTTGGAGCATCCAAGCCCAACCCAAAAACTAAATCGCTAACGTCCACGGAGACAGCTTTTAAAGCTGCTACGTGGGCGCGCGCATCCCTACCCTCAAYCTTACTTTTACGACTTACTGTGGCCGCTGCTTCCGCCTTCTGCTTGCCTCCTCCAGTCGCTGGGTGTTTCTCTCCGCTGCTGATCTTTGTCGGTCCAACATTCTTGGCAGTGCTTGCTACACTGCTGTCCGTACTTGAGGAGTTGGAATTGCTCTTTTTCTCCTTCTCCTTCGCTGATGACCCTTTGCGGGCCATCCTTTTCGCGGCGGCTTCAGAGGCCCTCCGTCGGAATCCGAGGAAGCCTCCACTTCCATCGTCGTGACGTACTCCTCCTCGTCCCGAGATTTGCATCCCTTCCTTTTTGTTGGAGGCATTTCAGCCTCACAAAATTTCCACGAATGTGAAAGCACTAAGTGTCACTGCATTTCTTTCTAAGGAAAAACCCAAGCTGGATTATTTTTAGGGAAGATCCCAAAACTCCGCAGGGTTTTTTTGCGCACTAGAATTTTCTCGAGTAGAAGTTCCACCTGCGTTAGGTAGCATACACTCACTTTCGGCACTGTCATTGCGCTTAGTGCTTTGTGTAGCACACACACACACTATTGTGTCCTTTCACAATGTTCTACCTGGGTTAGGTAGCACACACTTTTCGCACTGCCACTGCGCTTAGTGCTTTATGTAGCACACGCACACACTTTGTCGCTGCTCTTTTTCTTGGGAAACTACTCAAGGTCAGTTTTCCCGTACTAATTTTGCGACTATTGTCTGGACTATACACTCGCACTGCACTTCTTGTTTTTGCACAATATTTGGGTAACACCCACTTCTATTGTTTGCACTAAATCCTTTTCGTTTTAATAAAAACGCGTCCTTATGCGCACACTTGCGTCTATATGGCCTTCAAAATTTTGCCTGTGAATTTTAAATCACAACACTGTCACTAAATAGCGCTTCGTCAACTGAAAACGATCCGTGCACACGTCCGTTCGCCTCGGCTGTTCACAAGC
>NW_017537126.1:8184-18514 GCF_001853355.1 Bactrocera latifrons
GGAAACCTTGTTACGACTTTTACTTCCTCTAAATAATCAAGTTCGGTCAACTTTTGCGAAACAACCGTGAAACACAAGGCGTCACAGTGATCACGTCCGGAGACCTCASTAAATAATTCAATCGGTAGTAGCGACGGGCGGTGTGTACAAAGGGCAGGGACGTAATCAATGCGAGTTAATTACTCACATTTACTGGGAATTCCAAGTTCATGTGAACAGTTTCAGTTCACAATTCCAAGCATGAAAGTGGTTCAGCGGTTTACCCGGACCTCTCGGTCTAGGAAATACACGTTGATACTTTCATTGTAGCGCGCGTGCAGCCCAGGACATCTAAGGACATCACATACCTGTTATTGCTCAATCTCGTTACTGCTAGACGCAATTTGTCCATTTAAGAAGCTAGTGTCCTTATAATGGGACAAACCAACAGGTACGACTCCACTAGAAGAAATTAACTCAATCTCTGTAGATAATTTACCACATACATTTTAGCACCCACTCCGAAAAGAAAACCTTTTTTCTGCTTCTATAGAAAAATGTTTTCTTTTACTTTTAAAATATTCACAATGAGATCTTAATATTGTAAAACGTTAAAGAAAAAATCTCCCTGGTCGGATACCAGTGGAGTGACAGTATATGTATAAAAAAAAATAAAATTTATTGACTCTCTGGTCAGATACCAATGTTGTATAGACATATGTTTAAAAAGAATAAAAAAATTATTCAATTATTCATTTTGAAAAAAATTATAAGAGAAAAGCTTCCAAGGGCCACTATGTCGAAACCACAGCACGCCTATACGAAGGGTAGAACCACAGAGACTGTGCTTCATTCGATTAATTTGCCATTTCATCATGGAAAAATATATGATCCAAAAACTGCGAAAATTCGGAGTCAGTGGCCACACACTTAGAAGCGCTACTTTATAACCGTCGAGAATGCTGCTGTTACCGCATCAATTGAGAAATACCCAAATCAGCCTCTCACACGTCGTTCTCAAGTCTCGGGCATCTGTGTGACGTCGTTGTGGCGAATTTTGCCTAAAAACTTGGCACACAGCCTTACAAGATCAAATTGACGCAAGAACTGAAGCCAGTATTAGTGAATTAAACTTGACAACAACTTGAAAATGATCCGGATTGAAAAATCATCTTCAGCGATAAGGCTCATTTCTTGCTGGATGGCTTCGTCAATAAGCAAAATATGTGTTATTTGTAGTCCATGAGTCACCATTGCATCCCGAAACAAATTACAGTTTGGTGCTATTCATGAGCCGGCGGGTTATTGGGCCGTACTTCTTCCGTGATGATCAAGACCGGTACATTACTTAGAATTAAAAACGCTACCGCTCAATGATAACCCAATATTTTTGACCCGAATTGGAGGATATGGACTTGGACAATTGGTTTTAACAAGACGGCACCACAAGCCACACAGAAAATTTCACAATCGATTTTGTAAAAAATTGTATTGAATTCCATCAATTAAAAATAGCACGTCTGGATCGTATAACCGTCTATCACGAAATATACCGCTTCTTTATTCAATACCTCCTTAAATATACATTTAACGGATTGTAGCATTACGCCACATGATACATATGCACATACTTATATGTACGTCTATAGTTTACATATTTAAATTCACTAAGTTAGAGGGAAACTACTAGTCTACGAATACACGGCTTAAGGCTTGCGTACTCCAACCATATGGATCATTCAGCAATCAGCTGACTGGTGTTGGTTTGTGTCCTTACTAATCATAAGCAGGACTACATTCTACAGAACTTAAATTTTCAACATCCTGCCCGGCTGAACCCTCGCGGTTCAGTAATTCTTCTGTAGAACCTGTTAGGCGGCATAACTTCAGCACCGGTCGCTGACACCGCTGCTTAATACGAAGTCCATTTGATGATGTCTGGTTGGTATTGTACTCTATCGTTACGGTACGCACCAGGCCATCACTGCCCGGGTGAACGTCAATCACCCGTCCCATACGCCAAATCGATGCTGGCAAATTTTCACCACGATAAGAACTATGTACATCTCCACGCTGAACATTGCGTTCCGATCTAGTCCATTTGTTCCGTGTCTGAAGAGTATTTAGATATTCAGACTGCCAGCGGTGCCAAAAATGCTCCATTCGCGCTGCCAATATCGAAGACGATTTTCTGGAGCTTCAGGCCATGGAGGACCTGGACGACAATTGAGTGGTCATCCGATCAGAAAGTCACCCGGTGTTAGAGCTACCCCTCCTTCTGGATCATCGTAGAGAGCTACCAGTGGTCTAGAATTTAGACACGCCTCGATGCGAGTCAGGAGAGTAGACAATTCAGTGTATCGCATCGTCTGACTGCCCATGACCCTCAGCAGATGCCTTTTAGCTGAATGAAGTGCTGCCTCCCCTAGTTCACCGTGATGAGGGGCGGAAGGTGTTATGAACTTCCAACATGTACCTTCAGCTGCCAGATGCTGTTGAGCATGTGATGCCATCCAAGCCTTTATATCTCCTACATTTGACGATGGGCCCCTACAAATTGAGTCCCATTATCACTATATAAAGTGGTACAGATACCCCGTCGACTTATGAAACGATCGTAAACATCTATAAATGCCTGTGTACTCAAGTCTCCTGCCAGCTCAATGTGTACCGCTCGTGACGCCGTGCAAATAAATATGGCAGCATAAGTTTTTGTAGTTGGGGTTTCGCGATGCGTTACCCGCAGTAATCCAAGCCACTACGAGAGAATGGTGGAGCCACTAGTACACGCTTTTTCGGGAGCGAAGCCATTTGTTGACGATGTATAATTTGAAGATGCCTACGACATGTAGTGCAGGCCAAGATTAAAGACTTTACTTGCGCCTATAAGCCAGAAACGTTGTACAAGGAACCGAAACACTTGCTGTATTCCACCATGTCAGTGACTAGTAAATAAGCTAGAGCCCCACGCGGAATTATAATTTGATGTCGCTGATCTTTACTTAAGTCGGAGTTTGTGAGTCGACCACCTACTCTCAGTATGCCGTCTGCATTCAAGAAAGGATTGAGTGCTAAGATTTCACTACGAAATTCTGGAATGCAATGCAAGAGCCCTAATTTTTTGTGCCTTAATGAGTGCACGTCGGTCCGGTCCACCAAAGATGATGATTTGCTAAGGCGGCGGGAGAAAGACCTCTGCTTGCACAGTCGGCTGGATTTGATTCCGAGCGAATGTGCTTCCAAGCGGTGATGGCTGAATTGGCTTGGATGGAAGCTACCCGATTGGATACATATTGTTTTAACGTGGATGGTGGTTTGCGTATCCAGCATAAAACAATATTGTAATCACTCCAATATGTACATGGAGCATCCCGTAGGCCCAAGGCTTGACATACGTTGTCCATCGCCTTGGTTAGAAGGTGAGCACTACATAGTTCGAGGCGTGGTATCGTCACATCCCTAATTGGTGCGATCTTCGTCTTCGCTGAGACAAGAGCTGCGCGTGACGTTAAACATTTATCGATCGTTAGCATCGCAAAAGCCGTGTAAATGCACCAAAGAGTCCACTCGTATACCTAGCCAACGAGGAATACGAAGTCGTGTAATATTTTGTAAGCTATTGCGGAATATCACCCATGAATTGAGTAGCTCTGGAGGAAGTTCAGCATCCCATGGCAGACCAGCCTTCCATAAGTCCTGTATGAATAGTTTGGCTACCACGACTACGGGTGCCAATACCCCAGTTGGATCATATAATTGCATTGAAATGTCGTCAACTAAGCCTATTTTGAAGAAGAGCTCGTCGCGCACTGGATCCCAGTAAAGACCCAATACCTTTGTGGTTGAGTTGTTCAACTCTAGTTCTGATGCAGAAACTGTTGTACCGGTTATCGCAGATAATACGTGTGTAGAATTGGAATTCCCAATTATAATTTACCAATATTAATTGTCCTTGCTTCAAAATAGTCCCTATATCTTGAGCACGGGCAATAGCAAGTTCATCGCTGTCGACGCTATCCAAATAGATGACTTCATAATTGTCATTCGTACACTGATGCAGTGCGCGTACTGCGTTGAATGGGCTACAAGCCATTCCATAAGTTACCGTATTCGTACACTTAAAGGGGTTCATTTGGCGATTCACGCCAAAGTATTTGTTGCCATTTACAATGTCGTCTATCTACCAGTATTTGTCGGAACATCTTCTGTATGTCTGCAGTGATGGCTACCTTGCATTTGCGGAAACGGTGAAGGATGTCGGCATCTCACAGTCCTGTGTATTTCGTGTATTTCGGATGACAGTATGGGCTCTTCGAGTTCCCAGAAGCTTCTAAGTAACGTGTCTAGTCGTTGTTCGTTGACGCATTTCGCAGTAAGAAATGTGTGTAAAGTCGAGTGAGCAGAACTTGTCACTGGTCCAAATACTACCCCACCGCGAATTGTCCTCCATTGTGATCAGTCAGGATGACCTTCGCAGTCGCTAGTACAATGGTCCGGCCTCCATTAATGAGAAATGACCGGACCTTCCTCAAATGTCACTGCTGTCGTGGGTATACCTGTGGCAGCTGTGTTGAAGGTGTGTCCACGGATATATTCCGATTGGTTATGTGACTGTTGGTGTCTTTCACCATAGTCGGTGAATTTTCGAAGCGTTGCCTTTGCAGAGCATCGTATGATGACGATGATGGCACCTTAAGCAATCCCGTGATGTACAATCACGAGATCCATGATCACTTCCAAGGCAGTTGAAACATAATGAGAGCCGCTTAACTGTATCCCACCGTTCTGGTATGGACGGATTAACGAACCGATGACACTTGTGTATTCGGTGTCTGTTAGCGCAAAGTTGGCAAACAACCGTAACCCCTTTCACTGAATGTAACGGCTGAGATGAGTTTACCGTTGAAACGTTA
The DNA here is from genome assembly GCF_001853355.1 of Bactrocera latifrons. NCBI lineage: Eukaryota > Metazoa > Arthropoda > Insecta > Diptera > Tephritidae > Bactrocera > Bactrocera latifrons. The sequence continues at coordinate 13,077 of NW_017537126.1, forward strand.
GACGTAACGGGACGGGTTGGCCTTTGATGAAGAGTTGTTGTACGGTTCGTAGCTCCTTGAGGAAAATTGTTTGCACGCTTCTCAATAAATGTCAAAAAGTCCTGATACATTGGTATGTTGTTCGTCTGAAGGCTCATCACCCACTCGTACCTGGTTATTGTGGGCAATTTAGGTAACAGAAGTGGCACCAAAAGGTCGTCCCAATGCCTTACCGGAAGCCCAATAACGCTTAAAGCTCACATCACATTTTGGACGGTGTCAACTAGCCGAAGCAAGCCCTTCTAGGATTCGGCGGGTTGGTTCGGCAAATTCAGGATACGCTGCAAGTGGGATTCCACTAATAAGCGGGGATTATCAAACCGTCGATTCATCTCCTGCCACATGTCTTCATAGCCGCCTTTATAAAATCCACCGACCAATGGTACGCTGTATGCATTGACATGTTGGCGTAACTTGCGTAATTTATAACTGGAACCTTACGATTATGCCTACTGCCGTGGACAAATCTTTGGTCGCCTCAGTCATGTGATTTAATCAACACACCTCTTCGTCGATTTCAAAGCTGTCTGACAGTAGGACAGGAGCTGAATTTACGAATTTGGTATCCCCGCAAGACTAATACGGCTATGTAAACTGACGTAAAGCAACTCCAAAAGCTCCGTCAGGATCGGGAAGGACCCCTCCGAGTCGTTCGATACCAAACGAGGTTTCAAACAAGGCGTCTTCGTCTTCGTGTGAATTCTTCAACCTACTTCTGGAGGAAATAATTCGAGCTGCAGAACTAAATAGAGAAGGATAATCTTTTATAGGGGTATACAGCTGCTGGCGTATGCTGATGATATTCATATCATCGGCCTTAACCCGAATCATCCTACGTAAATTTTTTGCGGAATTTTGAAAAGATTTTTTTTTGCGGTATCCTTTTGGGTAAACTAAAAAAACTGTAGCATTAGATTTTATGTCCTGGACCCAGGGTCCTTGAAATGTCCTGTTGCCATATGGCAACGCTAGGTAAACTAGGCCACTGGTTTACATATATGTAGAAAATCATTCCGCAACCCCAAAAATCAAATATCATTGAGATGGTACAAAATTTTATTGAAAAATCCTGGTTTTTTCACATTTTTGTATGATATGCTTCGAAGCAAGGCAAACAAAGTCCARCATCGCATTTTTTGCAGGCTGTTCGCACGATGGACTTGCATACGTCACCTGCAYATCGCCTCTTATTTCCAATTGGAACCACAAGGTGATCAGTCCTGTCATAGCGCAGGACATTCGTTACGGATTCAATTTGTTTATTTGAGGTTTTTTGGAACTTTTTCAGTTCGACGYCGTAGTGCTTGCAGTAGTAAATGGCTACTTYTCTCTTAAAATSTTTAAATGACTTATTTTCATTAGCGGATCTATAAAGAAGCCASCTGTTTTGCAASCTTGCATCAATAAGCCAAGTAAAAATGGAATGCCACCATTTTTTTCCTCTAAAGCTTATGCGGTGGCCTGCAACATTTTGGTTAAATCGATCCACACCCGACATAACTTTGTTGTATTGAGTTACAACGGACGGACGTGTAACTGGTATTTTCCTACGCAATTCTCTACTGTAGCGAGATGCTGTGGATTTTGGTTCGCTACTAAAACATGTCGATGCAAGRCAGACTACCGAGTTATCTACCCATTTAGTCAGATAAATTGACTCTTCTTTGATTTCCACGCTTTCGTAATATCCTCTTTGCTGTTTACGCAAATCCTTCTTATGTGGAATAGGACAACTTTTTGGAATTCGGTTTTCTCGAATTGTACCGGTAGCCTGGAAACCTCTTTTTCAAATAAATCATCAATGGTATTCCAGTGAAAAGATTGTCAAAGTAAAAGGATAACGGAAGTTCTTGCACCTCTTCGGAAAATTCGTCAATCATACACAAGAGTGGAGCTGCGCAAGTGCCAAAGCGTTCTTCATATTTAGGATTCACCCTCGGATTCTTACCTTGGTATATTTCAAAATTGATCATATATCCTCTAGGAGTGCAAAGAGGCCAAGCTTTGTATCCGAAACGAATTGGCTTTCCTTTTATGAGCTGTTTACATCCATGGCGACCGAAATATGCAATCATACTTTCGTCATATGAGAGRTTTTGTTCTGGGTGAAAGTTTTCAGTCATTTTGGCCTTTATATGGTCAGTCAGTGGGCGTAGTTTCCAAGGAGTGTCAAACCTATCAGAACTAGCAGACGGTTCGTGCAATGCGGACTCGAAGTGCAGCATATAGTTGATTTCCTCAAAGCGGTTCCTTCGCATAGCATTGAAGACCATAACGTTTTGAACGTCATCATCGCAGCTCCACATCTCTCGAAAGGCTCCTGTAGAAGTGTAGCCAGTTACTATCAAAATTGCGATGAACACACGTAACTCTCAAAAATTTAGTGTTAAATATAAATATCATAAAATCAAAATAGAGATTACATCGTCATTACCGTCTAAAGTAAGTTCTTCGTATCGTTTCTGATGATGCGTAGCGTACAAATTCGAACATTTGCATATATGTTCAAGCAAGTCATCGCTGAAAAATTTCTCGAAAAGTTGATGAGGTCTAAGATCCCGACAATCTTCGAAATTTGTTTCAGGGAATATGGGAAGGACTGGTAATGAATTAGCGGTTTGCCAAGTATATTTGCTGTCTTTGTTAGSTGGTGGAAGTGGTACTCCAGTATTTGATTGAATTGGGCGACAAATTTTCTTGGACGAGCTCGGCAAACAATCGTCTAAAGTATCGTCATAAGGTTCCTCGTTATCGACATCCTCTAGATTACAATCGTTAGTTTTCATTCCCGTACTATTTTCAAATACAATTTCACATCCGGCTTTTAGTTGTGCTGGGCATACATTGTCCGGAACTCGTCCCTCATCCTCGCCATCATCCTCCCCACTTACATCCCCATCCTGATAAGGTGGCTCGATGTAGAGTGCCTGGATATTAGTAGGAACATCGTTTTCATCATCAGAACACAATTCCTCTAAAAAATCCAAAGCTTCTTGCAACGTTAGATATACCAGTGGCCTAACCTGCCTGGCGTTGCCATAYGGATACATGCACAGAAAAATGCAAAAAAAMSSMWTYMAAWWWWAWTTTTTTTAGAAAAAAATCATTGAGAGTTATTTTATAATCCAATCACTACACAAAAACACAACTATCATAGCCCGACCGCGCGAATCTTCGATATCTTAGATATACTTACTTTTTCATTTCACGTTTTTCCGCACTCCACATTTTGTATACACTTTGCAATGCACTCACGACCACGAACCAAATATAACTGACGAGCAAATGAATGCTGCCGAAAGCGCGATCAATTACCCAACAGCCACGTGCAAACAAATAACGGTATCTGCATTCTTTGGAATTTTGTGGACATATTAAGCAAGACTATCGCGCGTTGCCATATGGCAACCCCAGGGCGGTTTGGGTTAACACCCGCGCCGTTAGTTCTGCTTTCTCCATAATGGATAAGGCAGCGAGGCAAATGGGTCTGGTGGTGAACGAGGGTAAGACGAAATATATCCTGTCATCAAAAAAACGGTCGTCGAACTCGCGGCTAGGCAGCCACGTCACTGTTGACAGTCATAACTTCGAAGTTTTAGATAATTTCGTCTATCTTCAAACCATTATCAACGCGAACAACGACGTCAGCCTCAAAATCTAACGAAGAATACCCGCGGGGGAGTCACCCCTGCCCTTCCCCCCAAAAGTTAAAAGATATACATTATTTCTATTGATAAAAAAATCAAGGATTAAACATTTGACAATAAAATCACCTAAAACAGTGTGTTATACAAGTTACAAATTCACTACAAACACCGACAATGTGTCTCGTGTGCGCAAAGTTTTGAACTCAGGCCGTCGACTAAGTAATCGCTTAATTACACAGATGTTAAATTTATCAACATCTGTGGTTCATGGCATTGTGATGGAACACTTGAACATGAAGAAGGTGCTAAAAGTGTTCACTGACGACCAGAAATTGCTGTGAGCAGAAGTGTGCCAAGAAAATTTGAATATGTGGGAAATAGACCTCCCATTTTGGATAACGTAATCACAGGTGACGCGTCATAGATTTTTGAGTATGATCTGGAGACAATGGGGCAATCTTCAGAGCGTTTTGAGACGACAGAGGGGATACAATGCACCTCGGCTCTCAAGCGTATTAAGGAGAACGCCTTTCGGCACGCCTTCAATGCTTAGAAATCGCGCTGGCAGCGCAGCATAGACGCAGAGGGCGCTTGTTTTGAAAGTTTTTAAAGAATTGTAACAATTGGTTCAATCATTTTTTTTAAATCGACTGAGTCTTATTACTTTCCGGACAAACCCTGTATGTTAGTTAAGGGTGCCATCATGAGTTGGCCGTTACAGCGCGATGTACTAAGGGTCCCTTGAAGTGTAGACAGCGACTTGACTGTAATCTTGCTCTGACGCTGTGTCGGCCGCGGAGTGTATCAGCAAGTAGCCTACGTTGCCTCTGACAGCCCCGGATCGACCATACACATATATACATATGTCCTCAAGCAACTGTCACCAATGATGACACCTTACAGAAACTAGGCAAAAATGTGTCAAAATATTACAAAGAGGATATATTCGGAATATTGCGAGAGCTTAAATAATCAGAAATGAAGAACACGAGCGATTTCAAGGTTAAGATAGGTAAAAGACTGTAAAACCAAAACTAAAACCGGGCACTAACCCTGAAATAATGGAGGAAATAAGCGATCAAGACGAAGTCGCTTCTAAAGAGGTTGATATTATTCGTAATTCGGCCATTTGTTTATGTCCTATGAAGCCTTTTTGATATAAAGGGAAATGTGAACAAGAAAAATTTCAGTATATGAATTGACTCTAAACCATAAATAGTCCAAACGACGGAACTTCGCTAAGAACGAGTCACTGTGAGGTGCGCAGTTCTATCGAGATGTATTTTCGGCCCATACTTCTTCCAAGAAAACGGAATAACAGTAACTATAAATGGGCACCCTTATTTAAAGATGTTGTATTAAAGATGTATCCCATTCAATGCCGTTTAGATCTGCGAGATATAGCAGGCCGGTTATTGCATACCTCCAACGAAATTTTGAAAGCAAATTAATATCAAAAAAGTCCAAATTTCGTTCGCCCCAATAATCACCTGACCTGACTGCACAAGGCTTTCTTGTGGGATGTACAAAACAAAACCCAGAAAATTAACTGAATTGGAGCAATCCATTAAATTGATAATTAGAGCTATCCCGACTTCAACCCTTCAGGCCGCAATGAAATTTTTCTAATTAGGTGTCGCGTATGTGTGGCTGATGAGGTCGTTTAAGGTCCATAATTTCTGAGAATAGTTAATTATATAAACAAAATACATGTATTGCATTGATTAAAAAATGGTTTCTACGATTTCTATG
>NW_017537126.1:18775-33377 GCF_001853355.1 Bactrocera latifrons
CATTGATTAAAAAATGGTTTCTACGATTTCTATGCCTCACTGTAATACTGTAGGTATAAAGAATTGTTTGCTCTATAAAGAAGCGTTCATAAGCACCATAAAATGAAAGCCATGCAACTTAACCAGAACTAGTACTGCGAGGCTGTACAGGAGCTTCTTAGGCAAACGCTATATGTGCAAATGTGGCTATACTTAGTAAGCGAACGAAGGTGCCATATGCGCATATAGAGGAAAGGCGTTTCAAGACAAGCTGCTATTAGGTAAATATTTCTAAACTCGAGCGAAAATCTATTGGATCGACTTTTACAATAACTATATTCCTTCAAGCAATATATGTAAGTAGAACATTTCTTTAGCAACCGGCAACTAATTAAATAACCAAAATACTCGTGCAAAGATAATTGCGATTGATAATACTAATGCGTTAAATTCTGATAACAATAAAACCAGTCCTTACATGCATTTAAGCTAGCAATCGTTTACTTAAACACATACAAACTTATACCACATTCTGAATCTCACCAACATCCATCATACAAATTAATTATCTGCCGCCTGGGTATTCATTCATTAAACGCTGATATGGGGTGATATAATAGTACACATACATATTTGCAGCCTGCCTGCGTTATGGAGAGTTACATGCATCATGTATGTATTTGTAATACTGCTTGTTATGGTGCACCCCTCAATTAATTTGGTCGTAAAGTGTACAAACCCACAAAATCAATTGAAACATTTCGTTAAGGTGATGAAAGGAAATCAAAATAAGTGGAAGTTAAATCCGATTGAGTTTAATAAGCCCTCAGGAAAGCGCTGGTTGTTGTCGCCCATCAATTTTTGCTAAGGGTTTTCATATTCAGATATACAAACATATATGTACAAATATATGTAACTGCCATATGCTACGGTTGTACAGTATTATTTGTATCTTTTCACTACACAATTGTACCGATATGGGCAAAAGTGCATATGTAAAATTGTTTATGTATATCCATATATAGAGTAAAATTTCTCTTGCCTCACTTAGTTTTAGTGGTTAAGTATGCATCATAGGGCGAGGCCACATCTCATTTTAAAAATATTGTAAGCTACATCTAGAGAACTGTGATCTTTTGTATATACATATATATAAGTTAAATAGTTTATCTCAATTTTTACTCAAGTTTTCGGTTAGACGGATAAACGGATTGACATTTTGAATTCATCTTGTCCTGGTCATATATAATTATACAAGCAGCGCTTCAAAGTAAACAGGACTTTCTGAATCTAGCGCCTAGTGGCGCCTTCTATAAGTCGACTGGTGCGTTAGAATCAGCTATCTTTATCGATTGTCCAGTGAGAATTACATGACATTTCACTGATTGAAAGTGAAGTTATTGCGTTTTAAATGTCAGTATGTTTGTGTTATCGGTGCGGTGCTTTGAACAAAAACGCATTTGCCCATGAAAGGAAAACGTTATGCGGACGTAGGGGCCATTCAAAAGGCTTGCACCAGCATACCGGCGGCCATACCGGAGAACGAGCTAAAACACAGAAGGAGACTATTTTGAATAAAATAAATTGATTTTGCCGAAAAAACCATTTACTCTGCTTCTTTTTAAGTTCTGTTTACTTTGGAAGCCACCTTGTATATGTTTATATGTTTTTATTATTTTTTAATGCATTGCAACTAGTTCAAATAAAAGAAACTTGAATTTGATTTAAATGTATATCTACAAGATTACAAAACTGCTCTAAGAGTTTGAGATGTCTTTGTGGTCTATCTCTAGATTTTAACATAGCTACTTCTTCGTTACAATTCTGTAGCAATCTCTCACCATGTGCTGTTGCAATTTTCAATGTCTGTGTTTACACTCTATATCAACACGTCTACAATACCAAGGCGCTTTGACAATTAGTCTTAGTACTTTATTTTAAAATTGTTGGATGACTTTCTTACTTTTTGCGTTTGTACATCCCCATAGTTGTGCATCTTAGATCCATATCGCTCGGAGTATTTGTTTATAGATAAGTAACTTATTTTAGATGGATAACACTGATTTGTTACCGATTAATCAATTATAATTTTGGGTTGCATGTCCAGCTCCTTACGTTTGTTTTTTACGTGAATTTTCGACCGTAGCTTAAAGTCAAGCGTCATTTTTAAATATTTTGCGGAGTTGAAGTACGGTATTCATGCACCATATATGAAAATTGGTAAGCGCTGTATCATGTTGTATGTGAAAACAATGTGTACAGACTTAGCTTTATTCAGTATTATCTGCCGTTTCTTTGCCCATTGTAGGACTTAATTTACAGCTTTTTGGAGATCATTAGTAGACTCGTGTTCACTACTACCATCAGCAAGCAAATGTGGCTGATGTATAATTGTAGTCTACTGGCAGGTCGTGCGTGAATGGAATATAAAGAAGAAGGCCCAGTACACTACCTCGTGGAACTGATATGGATCTGTAAGAAGATACATCAAATCCTGGTTTTTACCAGAAAGTTGGCACATATTTAAAATGAAACGCCGCGTTTATAATGTTTGTAATGTTATTATACATATTGGAGAAACCCGCATTAAGACCTCGGCAGTTATCAGGTCGAAACCGGAGAATTTTTGTTTTTGAGATTTTAGATTTCCACACTTAGCTCACTGTTTGTGCAACTTGAAATTTCTTCGCTTTCTTGACTGGATGCGGTAGGATAATCTATATATGTTTCTCATGGGGAGAATATTTTGGCTAAAGAATCCGAAAATACTTCTACTTTTTTTTGAATCGTCACTGGCCCACCAGCACTTATTACTTGAGTTTCAGGGGCTTGTAGTCTTTTACAGCCTTTCCAAAGAGAGTAGTCGGAATTATTTCCATTGTTTAGGGACCGAAGATAGTTTGCGAAACTTTCATTTTTAAACCTCTTCTTCTTCTTCCTAATTTCTTTTTAATTGGCGTAGACACCGCTTACGTGATTATAGCCCAGTTAAAAACAGCGCGTCAGTCGTTTCTTCTTTTCGCCACGTGGTGCCAATAGGATATTCCAAGCGTAGCCAGGTCCTTCTCCACCTGGTCTTTCCAACGGAGTGGAGGTCTTCCTCTGCTTCCACCGGCGGGTACAGCGTCGAATACTTTCAGAGCTGGAGTGTTTTCGTCCATTCGAACAACATGGCCTAAGTCAATGTCGTCATATATCTCATACAGCTCATCGTTCCAAAAGAATGCGATATTCGCCGTGGCCAACGCGCAAAGGACCATAAATCTTTCGCAGAACTTTTGTCTCGAAAACTCGCAACGTCGACTAATCAGTTGTTGTCATCGCCAGGAATTATGAGTGACTTATAGAGTTTGGGTTTTGTTCGCCGAGAGAGGAATTTGCTTTTCAATTGCCTACACAGTCCGAAGTAGCACCTGTTTTCCAAAGTTATCCTGCGTTTGATTTCCAGCCTAACATTGTTGGTGGTATTTACGCTGGTTCCAAGATAGACGTAATTATCTACGACTTCAAAGTTATGACTGTCAACAGTGACGTGAGAGCCAAGTCGCGAGTGCGACGACTGTTTGTTTGATGGCAGGAGATATTTCGTCTTACCCTTGTTTACCACCAGACCTATTTATTTTGCTTCCTTGTTCAGTCTGGAGAAAGCAGAACTAACGGAAGCGCGGATGTGCACTCTTATAAAAGACTGTACTTGCTCGATTACGTGCTGCAGCTCGAATTATTTGTTCCATTCTCATTTCACGGGTCCTTCCAAGATTTGAATATCTGGTTGGTTATTGGTTTGCCAGGTCTAAAGCCACACTGATAAGGTTCAATCAGTTTGCTGACGGTGGGATTTAGTCTTTCTCACAATACGCTGGATAGAACCTTATACGTGCTGTTGAGGATGCTTATCCCACGGTAGTTGGCGCAGATTGTGAGGTCTCCTTTTTTATGGATTGGGCATGGCACACTTAAATTCCAATCGTTGGGCATGCCTTCGTCCGACCATATTTTACAAGAAGACCTCTTAATAAGTTTGATGCCACTTACGTCGTAACTTTCTCTAAAATTAATTAATTCGGTTAGGTTAAATAGATAGGAAAATGGTCCGAGTTAAGGTCAAACCCTGATTAATCGACAACTCGTTCCATGATATTTTGTCGACAATGAAAATGGCCAATATGATGGTAAGTTCGTCGAAAAAAAAAAACATCGTTGAAATCTCCTCCACAAGTTTGTAACACCCCGAAGGAAACGTAGGAGACCCTATAAAGTACATACATATATATCTAAATGATCAGTATGTTGAGCTGAGCCGGTTTAGCTATGTCCGTTTGTCTGTATTTATACGAATCAAGGGCTTGTATAGATGGTATCTTCACGAAATATGACATGGATTACTGCTTAAGGTAATAACATAATCTCCGAAAAAATTGTTCAGATCGGATTACTATAACATATAGCTAAATATATATAGGTATATTAGCTTCGGTGCAGCCGAAGTTAACTCTGTTTCTTGTTTTTTTTTTTTTTTTGTTTTTTTTCGTTATATAGAACATTTGTTCTAAAGTAACAATACTGCTTTTCTTCCGCTGCGACTGTACTTCGGAGTTTGTGTGCACCGACTGGATTCAGTGGAGGGTGTTTCTAGCTAACGAACGAGTGGCTAATCAGTTGTTTCCACGTCACTGTTGACAGTCATAGCTTCGAAGTCATAGATAAAGTTCGGCTATATTGGAACCAGCATTAACAACAACAATAACATGAGACTCGAATTTCAACATAGAGTAMGCAATTGAACTGTACAAGATATACAGCGTCATTTACATAGTTCAGCGAGTCAAGAGACAGCGACTGTGCGGCTAGGCCATGTCAAGGTCCACTTAGTAACTCGAATTGACTCGAAATAGACAAAAGAACAAACGACGGACGCTCTGTTGTTAACTCGGCTATAACCGCGTAAGCGGTGTCAACGCCAGAAAAAAAGAAGAATACATATGAGTTATCATCATTCACAAGAAAAGAACAATTTAGAAACCATTCACTAAAAACAGTTAACAGAAGGTAAAGTAGGGATATATGCAAATGTATAACATTTTACAAAATAAAATCGTATAGATTTTCATGGATTTAAATAAAATGAATTCATTCGTTATCCATACAAAAAGTATCGAAACAAAAGGAAAAAACCTTTAAACGAAGCAGTACTTGATCTAGTGGCTCCTTGGCAGAGTGAGATTAGGTAAGGTTCGTAGGTTAAAGTTCGACACTCGGTTATACGAGACTTCACCCTACCAAAAATATGCAAATTTAAAAAAAAAAAAATTAATTTTTATTGAACTTGATAATTCTAATATTAGGAACATGTTTAACAAATAAGGAGAGATATTAAGTTGCAAGCTTTTCCCATGATTTATAAGGGGAAATAAATAGTGGATTAACAGTAAAAAATAATGATTATTCACATTTTTTGAAGCAAAATAATTTAATTTTTAGCTTAGGGGAGATCAATTTACGAATTTTGATGATTGACAGAACGAGAGAGTTGATTAGGCTTATGTAATTAGGGTCATATAGAGCTAGAAATCATTTTACTCTGCTGCGCAACATTGCGAGATCTATTGTTTTCTGGATAAATAAAATATGATTTCTTGCTTTCGACGCACTAGATAAAGAAAATACAAAATTATATCCGTGAAACGACTTACTTTATTCTTCTTATTTGTGAGCTTACTGAAGCCAACTAGGGAGTTACCTACATATAAATGTGTACATATATATAATACATTTATAGTAATACTGGAGGACCGTCCACGTTTTACTGTGGCTGATAGATAGGTTGTATAACTAATATCATCTATATGATTTCTATTATTTAGATTATAACTATTAGTTAACGAGATATCGCATTTTGGGTGAAGCAACTTGTTAGTTTACAACAAAATTAATCAAAAAGCATTTCGTGCATTAAGAAAGCATTGGTTTTTGTGGGAAAATACTTTTGAATTTGGGCTGTGCACCAGCGAAATCAATTGAGTCGAGTCGAGTCGAGTCGAGTCGAGTCAGCCTAGTGGACTGCTATTATGAAACGGTTCTCTTGCGTGGCAAGACAAAAAATTGGCTGGCAAGATTATGGCATCAGTCTTTTTTGATGCCCGTGGTATGCTATTCATCGAATGATTACTGACGCTGCGACTGTACTTCGGAGTTTGTGTGCACCGACTGGATTCAGTGGAGGGTGTTTCTAGCTAACGAACGAGTGGCTAATCAGTTGTTTCCGAGCACCTGGAGAGTCAGGACAAACAGTTTCACGCGACGTGTAGCATTCGTTAGAGCAGAGGTACGCGGTTAAATTCGGTGTGAAACTCGGTAGGTCTGCGCCTAAGGCGTTTGATATGATCAAGCAGGCTTACCCAGATATTGTTTTAGCAAGAAGTGGTGTATTTCGGTGGCACATGGCCTTTTTGGAGGGCCGGGAAGAAGCCGCTGATGAATGAGCAAATCCAAAGTATAAACGGTGCTCATTGACATTATAGGCATTGTCACAATGAATTTCAATCAGGTCTGATCATCGCTGCCGATGAGATGTTACACCACGACAACGCCCCGACTCACATCGCCTTTTTTGTGAACAGCTACCTATAAGAGGCCGACATCCTAACGCTTCCGCAGCCGCGACTATTTTTTTAACGACTTAGTTCTGTTATTTTCCGAACCAACACTGTATTTGATATAATAATCTTCATGTTTCAAGAGGGTGTTTATTTCCAACACAAACCAATTTCTGGATCCGCTCCTATATTATATAGGAGTTGCGGGTAGTATCGACGCTCTTTTATCTATTTTTGCCAATACTACATACAATGAATATTCCACATACTAATCAAACTCAGATTCAGTAAAGTACCTCGCATACCATTACAAATCACATGAAGTCATTCGGATGTTATGCTTACTATATGGGTCTACCCTCAAGTTTTTGCGAAATTTTACCCATTTTACGCACAAAGATACACTGTTATCACTGAACCGCGCTTTACTGATTGCATTGTAATAATTCTCACGTTGGTCGGTATAAAGTTTCCTGGAAGTTAGAAAATCGTTGCAGTTGGTATATAGCAGTTAAGAGAAGTATTGACACAAGTCAACCAATTTTCGCGACAAACCGTATAAAAAGAGGATCATCTGCATAAATATTATATAAAAATGTGCTTTAATAGATTAGTTAATAAAAGAACCACAGCGAGAATAACTTAACTAAAGTTAACCTAAAATAGAATGCCTTTACATTTAAGTTGTTTCGCATATCAATAAAATAATGAGTGAAACAAAAAATAGCGTGTAGTCAAAGCTATTGACTTTAAGAGGCATTATTAAAGATGTTCATTCAATGTAAAAATTTGAAGGGTAATACATATGAGTATAACTGCGCCGTTAGTTCTGCTTTCTTCAAATTAGATAAGGACGTTAAGCAAATGGGTGTTTTAGTGAACGAGAGCAAGATAAAATATCTCCTGTCATCAAACAAACAGTCGTAGCACTCGCGGTTTCGCTTCCACGTCACTGTTGACAGTCATAGCTTCGAGGTCATAGATAAAGTTCGGCTATATTGGAACCAGCATTAACAACAACAATAACATGAGACTCGAATTTCAACATAGAGTACGCAATTGAACTGTACAAGATATACAGCGTCATTTACATAGTTCAGCGAGTCAAGAGACAGCGACTGTGCGGCTAGGCCATGTCAAGGTCCACTTAGTAACTCGAATTGGCTCGAAATAGACAAAAGAACAAACGACGGACGCTCTGTTGTTAACTCGGCTATAACCGCGTAAGCGGTGTCAACGCCAGAAAAAAAGAAGAATACATATGAGTTATCATCATTCACAAGAAAAGAACAATTTAGAAACCATTCACTAAAAACAGTTAACAGAAGGTAAAGTAGGGATATATGCAAATGTATAACATTTTACAAAATAAAATCGTATAGATTTTCATGGATTTAAATAAAACGAATTCATTCGTTATCCATACAAAAAGTATCGAAACAAAAGGAAAAAACCTTTAAACGAAGCAGTACTTGATCTAGTGGCTCCTTGGCAGAGTGAGATTAGGTAAGGTTCGTAGGTTAAAGTTCGACACTCGGTTATACGAGACTTCACCCTACCAATATGCAAATTAAAAAAAAAAAAATTAATTTTTATTGAACTTAATAAGTCTAATATTAGGAACATGTTTAACAAATAAGGAGAGATATTAAGTTGCAAGCTTTTCCCATGATTTATAAGGGGAAATAAATAGTTCGTCGCAAACATGGAGCAAAATAAAGAGAAAATACGGCATATTTTAGAGTACTACTACGATAAAGGCAAAAATGCATCTCGAGCCGCCAATAAAATTTGTGCAGTTTATGGACCCGATGGAAACTGCCATTTCCACCGCACAACGATGGTTTCAACGTTGTCGTTCTGGTGTAGAGGTGGTCGAAAATGCGCCACGCTCCGGAAGGCCTATCGTTGAAAATTGCGATAAAATCGCTGAATTGGTCGAAAGGGACCGGCAAGTAGCAGCCGTAGCATCGGTCAAGAGCTGGGTATTAGTCATCAAAACAAAATTTTATGAACAATTGAAAATTCAATAAAAATACCGCAAGACTTTTTTTACAAAATAATATAATATGTGAATTTATATATCTATATATAAATACTAGCGAATTATTATTAATCAGTTGCTTGTATCAACGGGTCCTTGTGCGTATGGTGTCTTTGTGCGTGAATTCGAACATAAACTTGATAAACCCACTGTATTTGTTCCTAAAATACCAAAAACCCCGTTCATACAAAAAACTGATTAATAATAATTCGCTGATTACTTATTATCCATATGTTAGAGGTCTTAATACAAAACTAGTACAAGTTGTATTTTATCTGACTTATCGGTATACATACATATGTATATGCTGCATGGCTGATAATCAGTAATAAAGGGATGTTCAACTTATTCCAGTGTGAGAGCGCCTCAAAATAAGTGTTTTTTATAATATTTTCCATTATGGCCAGATCGAACAAAATAAGAATTTTTGGGCATTTTAAATTAAAACACACAACATTTAGTACTAAAATTACTATATAATGGTTATTTATTATATTATTATATTTAAATCTTTTTAAAGTATATTCGAACAACTGACTTTTGACCTTTGAATATCAAATAAAAAGATTTAAGCTTGTTAACTCTCAATCATTAAATATTTTTAATCATTTTTCAATGAAAATAATACTATGATGCTTCAAATTACAAAACGTTTCATCAAATACCTTTAAATTTCACAAATTTAATTAATTTTCATTGCTTTACATTTTTTAAAAATGGTCTTGAACGATGCAACAAATCCCTCCGTTTACATATTTTTTTGGTAAGATTTCAATCTGGCCATCGCTCGTTTCCAATCGATAAACGTCAAAACCTACTGAACTCGATTAGCTGTCATCTGACTAACACAATGCTCACGACAGACTGTAGCAGCACGACAGTGAACTGAAAATGGCGTTGTGAATCCTACTACATGAACGTTTGTGAGAGGACAGCAACATAACAATGGCCGGCATGTACATAAAGCAGTTATCCATTAGCATGTACACAATTTCGTTGTGGCCATACTAATACATTCCACTTCAATGAAATTTTAATATTTTGTTCAAAGTGAAATTTTTAAGCAAAAAATAAGTAAATAGGTAAATTTATTTGTTTTAAATTATCAAGTGTTATTATAAATGATGAAACAGAGCTATTTTAAGCTTTTTTTTTGTAAAATCGTTGCACTCACCTTTTGGGTTTTGTGCCACCAATAAAGTAGCGCAAAGAAATGAAACCGAGTTTTATCCGTGAGTGTGAGTATCGGTAGACACCAAAAAGCCTTTTATTTTCAGTAAAAACCAAAAACTTGCACTGTTTACACTTACTTAAAATAATTAAGATAACTATCAAATAAATTTTATTGCGGTGAGGATCTGGAACCGATGGTAGTGTCGTAGGACGAACTGGGCTGAATCTGGTAATCGGTCCTTCTTTATCCCCGTTGGTGCTGAATAGGATGGTGTGACTGCTGTGGTTGGTGTACGTGTATGTAGGTGTCGGTGTGTGCTGCTCTCGTGAGTAGTGTAGAATGTAGGTTGCAAGAGTAATGTGGTGAATGTGGCGTGTTAGTSATGTAAGTTTGAGTCGATGTGGTGTGATAATATGGTGTGTGKGTTGAGGTCGGGGGAGGATGCTCATTTGTACATCCTGGCACCTCTAGGCGAGTATCTGGCCTAGTAACCTCTGAAGCCGTTGCAACGTGACCACGTTGCTGAGACCTGTTGGACGGCTCGATTGTGGTCTGGGCTGGCGCCCCCGGTTCGGCGTGGGAGTGCGGTAACGCCAGGAACGTGAGTTCTCCGTAGGGTATGCCGGTCTGCGCGGTTGCGATCGCGGGAGTCTTCGGATGGCATTACGGCTGCGAGGCACATCACGACGCCCGGCGTCGGGTACGGCGGTGCGGTGGAGTAGGGTATGGTGGTGCCCCATGCATATTTGGCACTGGAAGCCCGTTGTGCACTCTTGCGTAAGATGGGTGGGCGCCACACAATTTAAGCAATGTCCAGGCGCCTGAGCGACCTACTGGCGTTGAGGGGTCATCCCCTTGAAGATGTCACAGCGTGGCAACCGATGACAACGGCTACATAGGGCGCATTCGAGTTGTGGTGATTGCGGAGCCGTTGATCGCGTGTCGTTATGTGGAGCCGTTGAAACTGCTCAGGGAGCTGCGGTGGCTATGGTGATTCGCGGCGCTGCGACTGGTTTAGTCTTCAAGCGCGGGACAATAAGGGCCGAACGTATTGCGGGCGTGGGCACAGTTGGCATCGTGGCATCCATTTTAT
This sequence comes from Bactrocera latifrons, assembly GCF_001853355.1. Lineage (NCBI taxonomy): Eukaryota > Metazoa > Arthropoda > Insecta > Diptera > Tephritidae > Bactrocera > Bactrocera latifrons. The sequence goes on from NW_017537126.1 coordinate 29,662, forward strand.
CTGTTAAAAGATTTTACTTGAATTAATAACATATACATACATATATATTTATATGGGCATTGGTGAAACGAAATGTGGCACGAGGGAGTCGTCAGGTGGATCGACTCCCTTTTCTCGGTTTTTGTTGCTAGTTATTGATGTTGGAGCATTTTATCATTATTTATTCTTCGTTACTTTGTTTATTAATTACGGTTACGTTATTTTCGGTTACTTTTTGGTTTTATCAGCGGTTGGCAAAGGGCATAGCTTAACGAGCGGCCTGGTTAGTGTTTCCGTTTGTGTACGGAAATCGACTACTCGAATATGACCGTCTGATCCGTAGTGGAGCTTCTCTATGCGGCCAAGCCGTCATTCGGTAGGGGGGAAGACAATCGTCATTGATTAAGACACAATCTCCAAGCTTAGGCGCATTTCCTGTGATTTTCCATCGGTACCTTCTGTGGAAGTCCTTTAAATAATCATCTTTCCATTGGGGACTGGAGTCATGATGCAGAATTTTAATTCTTTCTTCAGTCGGGGTATGTACAGCTCTTGGCGGACCATATGTTGAATGAGGAGATGTTCGGCGTGGAGCATTAGTATGTGGATATATCTAATAAATAAAGTGGCAAACGGACACCTCTCTGATATGATTATAGGGTGGCGTTCATTGTACGTTAGGCTTGAATTAGCAAGCCGACCATTTGCACGAAGTAAACCCTTCTAGAAATGGGTTTAAAACTAAGAATGAGCTTTTATTATCAATAGGTTTCGATTATCTTAGTAATTCTATATCGCGGCTGAAGTAGCGCGTTTGGATTGATGCGATAAGAGCGACCTTTGCTTTTTGTAAGTCTTGGTGCGTCAATTTATCGCAATGGAGATAAGTGGCTCCTTTAACTTTAACTCTAAGCCGCTCTAAAAACTTGAGCACATAGGCAACTACCCGGAGGGCTCGGGGGAACGATGAGAATCGTTCAAGGATGTCAGTGTTATCCAGTGTTGCATGGTAAGTGTCGATTTTACGACTTTCTGGGGCAGGTATGTTGCGCGTAGGCGATTGTGGCCAAGAATCGGGAGATTCTGTTAGCCATGGGGGGCCATTCTACCAGAGGGTGGAGGTGGCGAGATGCAGAGGTTTGCATCCTCTTGTACCTAGATCAGCAGGATTGTCAGCACTGGCTACGTGACACTAAGTGGCTGATCCTACTAGGTCAAGTATTTCAGATGTTCGGTTAGAAATATAAGTTTTCCACGCATGTGGTGGTTTTTCTAACTAGGCTAGAACTATCTCTGAATCGGACCATAAATATAATCTCTCTTTGGCCATATTTAAGAGGGTCTGCAACATTGATGCTAGCTTTGCTAGTAGCAGAGCGCCTCAGAGTTCAAGTCGTGGGAGACTTAGCGTTTTTAGAGGTGCAACTTTTGCTTTTGCCGCTAATAAGTGGCTTGTAGTTGCCACATCGCTTTGTGCACGCACATATATAGGGGCACAATATGCCTTTTCAGAGGCGTCGCAGAAGCCGTGTAGTTCCACTTTATATTCGGGGGAATAGTTTACCCACCGTGGAATTCGTATCTGCGAGATGTCGTTCAAATTATTAGCGAACTGGGACCATTTTTCTAAGCGAAGAGGTTTCACTTGTTCGTCCCAGTCGGTTCCGTCTAGCCATAGTTCTTGGATCAGGATTTTCCCTTGTATCATAATTGGCCAAAGCCATCCTGCGGTTTCAAAAAGTTTTGCCACAGAGGAGAGAATTTGGCGTTTTGTAATGGCGGATAATGCGGATATGGACTCAGTCGTGAATGAAAACTGATCCGATATCGCATTCCAATGGATGCCTAGTGTTTTTGTTGTACTTTCCTTTTCAAATATAAGGAAATTAGTATCCAACAAATGGTCTTTAGGAAGATTTTTTAAAATATGTGGGTGATTGGCTGTAATCTTTTTTAAAGGAAACCCTGCGGTATTGAGGTCCTTTATTACCTGTGATAAGGTCTCGTATGCTTGTGGAAGACTGTGGCTTCCAGACAGGATATCGTCTACATACGTTTGCGTTTTTAAGACTTGTGTTGCCAGTGGAAATTCTGGCTTTGTGTCTTCTGCCAGCTCGTGTAGTGTACGAATGGCTAGATATGGGGCACAGTTTACGCCAGAGGTAACTGTTTTCAATTTAAAGTCGCGTAGTGGACTATTGGCAGATTTTCGGAAAATAATCCGCTGAAAATCTTGATCATTTTTTTTATGAACCAGTATTTGTCGATACATCTTTTCAACATCCCCATTGAACACGTATTTGTATATACGCCAATTTAATATGAGGAGCATTAAATCTGATTAGAGTGTGGGTCCCGTAAATAGAATATCATTTAGGGAATTCCCCGAGCTAGTGGATCGTGAGGCATTGAAGACAACTCTAACCTTTGTGGTTTTTTTGTCAGGCTTTACTACTGCATGATGTGGCAAGTAGAATGAGTAATATTTGCCTTTTAGAATTTTTTCGCATGGGAAATTTTTCCTTCATGTGGTCTAAATGGAGGTATTCTTCTAAGACACCATCATAATCTTGTTTAAGCTCACCTTTTCTAAGTAGGTTTTTCTCCATACTTAGAAACTGCTGTATTGCAGAGGTGCGAGAGTAACGAGTGTGTCTGGAAATTGTTGTTTTAGTGGTAGTCGTACGATATACCGACCATTATTTGATCGAGTAGTTGTGGCTTTGTAAAAGTATTCACAATACTGATCTTCAGGTATTGTAATTGAAATGGGGGGGAGCTCTTCTACCTCCCAAAATTTTCTCAATTGTGAATTGAGGTACTCGTTTGAGATTTCCTCATTGCTGTAACTGGTTCCGCAAATAGTCCACTTAGGGCCCATCCGAAAATGGTGTTTTGCGCCAGTAGTATTTTCGAAATTTTTTCAACTCCTTCTAATATCATTTGCGGTATAAGGTCGCTGCCTATTAGGATGTCTGTTTGAACTGGCGTGTTGCAGTTGGGATGTGAAATTTTATCCCAATGCTTGCTATATATTTGATAGCTTGGAAGCAACTTTGTTAGTTGCGGTAAGACAATAGCATTTGCTTGAATGCGCTTATCCGCTTTGGGGGAGAAGAGGGTAATGGGGCAGATTTTATTTGAGTTTTGAACAACCCTTCCGCCCATTCCCGTGATTTCAAAATTGGCCAGTTTTGTTGGCAACTGTAGCCTGTTTTGCGTCCTAGACGCTATAAATGATCGTTGTGATCCTTGGTTTATTAGGGCTCTTAGTTTAAACAGTTCTCCGCGATGAACAATGGAGACAACTGCTGTGGATAGTAGTACTCTACTATGATTTTCGCTGTGTACCGTTTGAGTTTTTAATGCCTTTGAGCAGCATGGTGTCTCTTGGCAAATTTCTGGAGTTTTTGTTTCGGGAGTTGTTGTTGCAACTAAACCCGTGGCTTTTTTTTTGAAAAAGCGCTACTTTGAGATGTGTTGGGAAAGTTATTAAGATGTATCATAGAATGATGCCTTTTGTGGCAATATGCCCAATTAAATTTCCTTTCTCAAGTATTAAGATTGTGTGAGTGGGACAAGCAGTTTCTACAGAGTCTTTTTGACCTGACAAATTTGTTCCTTTCATTCACATTCAATTTTTTAAATTTTTCCCAAGCTTTTAGCTTATGCCCTCCTGTACATAGTTCGCAGGACGTGAATTTATTTTGTTCAGATGTGAACGCTTGTGTTTTGAA
>NW_017537126.1:34051-38269 GCF_001853355.1 Bactrocera latifrons
TATCGGAGGTGATACAATTTTTGCGCTTGTGATAATTTTGGATGGTTTATGTACACGGCTGTAAACATGTCCCGGAAGGACGGCCATTGTTCATAACCTCCATGAAATATTTCCGTATCACACGCTGGCACTTTTAGATGAATGCCTGAACTTGCCTCTTGTGCTTGCAATTGTGGTAACTCTACTCTACTCTGGGGAGTAGGTGCAATTGCCTTCATAAGTTTTAATTGATCTGATATCATTGCTTTTGTGTTTTCATACCGGTCTAAGCAGTTTTCGTATTTGGCGTAAGCCGAGGATTTGAAATTTTGAGGTAGATCTGAATCATCAGTTTCTACTATTGCGTTGTATGATGCTTGGAGGCGTGTCCAAAAATTGTCAATAGATTTATTTTTAATTTCTAGTACCGATTCAGAGTTGTCTGAATCGCTGAAGATGCAAATCGAGTGCAGTATTTAGTTAAGGTGTCACTCTCAGAAATGAATTTAATATAGGAAATGTCTTTCCCCCTGTTTTGCTTCGTAGCACCTTGCTTCGAGCGTCCAGCTTCTGCAGGTGTACATGGACTTTTGTCATCATTAATAATTTTTGGAATTCTTAAGAATTCTGCTTTAGATTCTTTTGAATCGATGCTCATTCAGAAAAAATGGAATTAATAAAAAATAAGTATATTTTATTATAATAGAAAAATTTATTCCCGAAAACTCTTTCTAATAAATAAATAAAAAGAGTTTTTTATTTCCGAAAAATTGGATTATTAAAATATATGCATAACCGAAAGCTCTTTTTCAATAAATAAGAGCTGTTATTTGCGAAAAAGAATTTAAGAATGTGTTATCGCTTTTATTGCTCGCGTATTGCGTTGGTTTTCTTGTTTTTTTTTTTTTTGTTATCGGAAAAATATTTTTTACGGTTTTATTTTGTATCAGAGCGCACTGAACACTAGGTCAATACTCTTTGTACATACGTGTGGATGTTATGTGCATATAATATGCGTTAAATGAAATATGTGCACTTATGCTTGTTCTTGTTTGACAAGGAACAAGAAAATGCTCGGATATCGCCAAATTGGACTTTTAATATTTGAATGTATGTACAAAGGTAATTAGTTTGCAATACTTAATTTTTTCAACCAATGTTGATTTTTCGCACAGTTTATTTAATTTCTTGTATCCTAAGTTTATAGGTATACAACATTTGAAAGTTTTCGGCAGTATGCTTGTATAATATTTCGCATTTATGTATTCGCGGTTAGAAATATGCGCTAAATGCGCTACTGTATATACTTATATATATGTATGTATTTATCAATTTTGGTTATATATGTATATTTCGTTTGCGGATATGTATATATGTATGTTTCTATTTGTTCTTTTTATGTTTTATTCTTATTTCTGCCTTTGCTTACTTTGGAAGCAATCCCTCTCACAGTTACTAAGCCGAAGAGGTATTGCCAGAATAATTAGCAAGCAAATACTTCAATAATGATATTTTTTATTGTTTTGTGGATTGTGTGTATTGTATACACGAAGGTAAGTCTTAAGGGCATATAATAATTTATTTCGTTATATATATATTTTGAGGATACATATATGTATATATTATTTTCCGTTTTGTACTGTGATTATATCGGTAACTGAATTTACCGCCTAGCTTTCATTAACCGTTTTTATTAAACGGATTTAGTAGCTATCAGTTTTATGCTGTTGGCCGTTGGCGCAACGATACATACATATATACATATATTTATTTAAAAGAGAAATAATTATAAATAATCGTCCCACTTATAGATATAAAGCACTGGCTGCCAGGGCCTTCAGCTTATGTTATAAAATCTTAGTGTATTATATTCACATTTGAGATCGATTTGAATAACGTAAATTTGGATATAATAACAAGTAAGGAAGGGCTAAGTTGGGGTGTCACCGAACATTTTATACTCTCGCATGATAAAGTGATAATCGAGATTCCATCTATAATTTTCTATTTGAGAGGTAGGTTTATTGGGTTTGGGGATGGGAAGGATGGAAGGATTTTATTGTAAAGAGAAATTATTCGTATTTTAAGGGATCGAGGGAGATTTTTAAGGATGAGATAGGAAATTTTGTCCAATCCTGGAGTTTTGCCAGTCATCGATGCAATTGTTACATCGAATTCACTTAATGTGATGGGAGCATCTGCTTGGACGTCTCTGGGTGAGGGAAATGGGTTATTGTAGTTTTCAGAGATTGTTTGGCTTTTTTAGGTGTTGAAATCATTGTGAAAATTATGGCTGTTGGAATTATCTGACCATGTGTCCGCAAACTTCTGAGCAATGTCTTGAGGGTTATAAATAGGACCTTGGGCTGAATGTATAAATGGTATGCTGGATCGTTGTGAGGAGCCTRTAAGAATTTTAATATCTGACCAAATTTTTTTTGTGCTYGAAAATGGGTTGATATTGGCGGTGAGTGTTTCTAAAGCTTTTCGTTTGGCAGATTTTAATTCTTTTCTAAACACCGCGTTCGCTTTTTTATAGCTTATGAAATTATTGTCAGTTCTGGAGTGTTTGTATTTGGACCATAATGTTTGTTTATTGTTCCATAAAATTGTTAGGAGATTTGACCAATATGGCAATTTAGTTTAGAAATGCTTGGTACTGGACTGGGGTATCGCGTAGAGTGCTGCTGATCGAATGATTGTTCTAATAGCGGCAGCTTCAGCGTTTATGTTTTTTGCCAGGGGTTTGTTGTCCGAATATAAAACGGAAAGACGATGAAAGTTTGCCCAATCTGCCTTCTCCATTAAAAACTTTGATGTGGGTGTTACTTTATATCAATTAGGGATGGAAATGGAGATTATAATTGGAAAATGGTCACTATTGTGGAGGTCTTGAAGTGTATTGGAGGAAAGTTTTGGTGCAATTGGTGTGGAGGCAAGGGTGATGTCGGGATGGGTAAACGTTTTATGAGTGGAGAAGAGAAGAGAGTGGGTGATCCATCGTTAAGGACGACTAGGTTGTGAGAAAGTATTATATCCTCAATGATTTCACCTCTTTTATTACTAGCACCAGAACCCCACAGCAGGCTCCAAGCATTTAAATCGTCTAGCAAAACAATTGGGGCAGAAACAGTGTTGAAGATATTACTAAGGTGCCTATTAGTAAAGTTCTGATGAGGCGGGATGTAACAATTGACAATAGTGATTTTGAAGCCTATGTCAATTTCCAACGCCAAGCAGGAAATGCCCGAAGTGACCGGGATGAGTTTATGGTTGAAGGAGTTTTTAACGAGAATTGCAATTCCTGTAAGCAAGGAAGTGTTTTGACTGCTATTAGAAAAGTAACTTGTGTAGTTTTTAGGAGAATACGCTATCTTTTTAGCGGGGAGATGCGACTCTTGTAAAGCAACGATTTCAGGAGAAAATTCATTAATTAAAATACTTAAGTCAGGGTAATTATTAAGTAAGCCATTTATATTCCACTGTAAAATTGGCATTATTTATTCTATCGTTTCAACAGGGAGAACCTGTTATCACCAAGGGAGTGACCCCCTGGAGGCATGTTTCTTGTTGTTCACTGTACTATAATATATACACTCTTTTACACGTGCTTTAAATGAAAGTTCTTGATGTTAGAATGCACTTACGAAAAGGGTGTGAGAGAATAGAAAAAAAACCACCAATAGCAGAAAACACAACCGTTCACTTTGGGTATCAGTCGATGACTTATATTATATATAACGATAAAAATCAAATTGTAATGGATACACTCACTTTGTGTTCCCTCAGGGGATTTTGGGGAGTTGTGTTAACAAGAAAAATTGAGTGCGTGTGCCTTCAGCTGTTCCTCCTGCTGTTGCTGTTGTTGGTTTGGTACTTGTATTCACTTCACTGCGCTTTAGGCTCACCGATCTTTTATTTTCTTGTTTGTGTGTCACTGCACTTCACTGTTTGGACCAATGTGCCTTTCTGTAGGCTCGGAGGACCATGTAAAATCGTTGCACTCACCTTTTGGGTTTTGTGCCACCAATAAAGTAGCGCAAAGAAATGAAACCGAGTTTTATCCGTGAGTGTGAGTATCGGTAGACACCTAAAAGCCTTTTATTTTCAGTAAAAACCAAAAACTTGCACTGTTTACACTTACTTAAAATAATTAAGATAACTATCAAATAAATTTTATTGCGGTGAGGATCTGGAACCGATGGTAGTGTCGTAGGACGAACTGGGCTGAATCTGGTA
>NW_017537126.1:39444-42738 GCF_001853355.1 Bactrocera latifrons
GGTATGGAACTGTAAGAGATTGCAGTAGCAAGAAGCACCTGTGGGCTGAGCACTTTGAAAAAGCGTGTATTTTCTTGCCCTCTAATGGGCTTATGGAAATGGATGATAATCGCGTCCACTCCCCATATATCGGTTATTTTACGACTGCTAAAAGCACGATAGATAAATAACTAAATACGCCAGAGCCATTAAATTTTACGCTCAAAATTCTATCAGAGCCGATGTAAAACCGCCCACTATTATGTAAACTCACATATCTCGGGACCCCTCGTTAGAATTAAACCAAATTCGAACCGTAACATTCTCATGTTCCAGTGCGAAAATGGGCGCAATCGGACTGCAACCTCTCCCACTTCCCATAAAACACAGTTTTAAATTCCATGCGAATCCTTCCTTTTCAGTGTACAAATCGATATGCAATTAATATAATATAACGAGATAAAACTTTGCACGAGTAATGCCAATTTATGACTATAAATTGTCCAAATCCCACAACCTATCACGCCCCTAAGTACTGAATATTTGGACCGCAGAACCTATAGTTAACTTTTTACGACAAATACATGTCAATATGTCAGATACCATATATAATTGAAATTCAGAGATTTTTCTGATAATCTATGTGCTGAATCGTGTCAATACTTCCCTTAACTCCCAAATACCTAACGCAACGATAACTTCCAGGTGACTTTATACTGGCTTACATGTGAATTTGCTCAATTAGTAGAGCGTGGTTCAGTGATAACAGTATATCTCTGAGCCAAAAATGGGTACAGTTCTGCACAAACTTGAAGATAGCCCCATGTAGCAAATGTATAACATCCGAGTGACTTTACTTATGATTGGTAATGGTATGTGAGGTACCTTACTCAATCTCAGGGAACATTTGATTAGTATGTAGAATATTCATGGTATGTATAATAGTATTGGCAAAAATAGATAAAATTTGATCGATACTACCCGCAGTTTCCATATACTAACTATGTGTATTCAAAATAAGAATCAATCGATTGCGTGATAAGATGAACTTAAAAGTTGAAATAGTTTTTTAAGCGGATTCACAGAACACTCACTGCCAGATTAATAATGTGTATATCAGAAGACAAAGAATTAAACAACGTCTCTGTATATTCATATGTATATATATTATATTCACTACACCACAGGTGAAATGCAAAAATGAAATGAAAAAGAATAAAAAACATTTATAAATATGGACAATAAACTGAAAGATAAGAAGCTACTATTTTTTTTATATGCCGAAAACGAAAGACATAAGAAGATGGGGATGATCATACATATTACAAATGTACGCATAATGATTTTCGTTTTTCTAACACACCTTGGATCGAATATGTGAGTCAGTTTATGAACTACATATATATTATATAAGGTTGTCAAAAAAGTCTTGCGGTATTTTCGCTAGTTGGTGGTGAGAGCGCGTATTTCTAGTTTTATTTGTCGCATCGGGTCATGCTAGACCTTTTTGGAAAGATCATTTCACGCGCTAACACGTTTGTTTGATTGTTTGATTGATTATCGTTTCTTTTAAGTCGTTCGTGAGTTATAGCGTCGCAAACATGGAGCAAAATAAAGAGAAAATATGGCATATTTTAGAGTACTACTACGATAAAGGCAAAAATGCATCTCGAGCCGCCAATAAAATTTGTGCAGTTTATGGACCCGATGGAAACTGCCATTTCCACCGCACAACGATGGTTTCAACGTTGTCGTTCTGGTGTAGAGGTGGTCGAAAATGCGCCACGCTCCGGAAGGCCTATCGTTGAAAATTGCGATAAAATCGCTGAATTGGTCGAAAGGGACCGGCAAGTAGCAGCCGTAGCATCGGTCAAGAGCTGGGTATTAGTCATCAAAACAAAATTTTATGAACAATTGAAAATTCAATAAAAATACCGCAAGACTTTTTTTACAAAATAATATAATATGTGAATTTATATATCTATATATAAATACTAGCGAATTATTATTAATCAGTTGCTTGTATCAACGGGTCCTTGTGCGTATGGTGTCTTTGTGCGTGAATTCGAACATAAACTTGATAAACCCACTGTATTTGTTCCTAAAATACCAAAAACCCCGTTCATACAAAAAACTGATTAATAATAATTCGCTGATTACTTATTATCCATATGTTAGAGGTCTTAATACAAAACTAGTACAAGTTGTATTTTATCTGACTTATCGGTATACATACATATGTATATGCTGCATGGCTGATAATCAGTAATAAAGGGATGTTCAACTTATTCCAGTGTGAGAGCGCCTCAAAATAAGTGTTTTTTATAATATTTTCCATTATGGCCAGATCGAACAAAATAAGAATTTTTGGGCATTTTAAATTAAAACACACAACATTTAGTACTAAAATTACTATATAATGGTTATTTATTATATTATTATATTTAAATCTTTTTAAAGTATATTCGAACAACTGACTTTTGACCTTTGAATATCAAATAAAAAGATTTAAGCTTGTTAACTCTCAATCATTAAATATTTTTAATCATTTTTCAWTGAAAATRATACTATGATGYTTCAAATTACAAAACGTTTCATCAAATACCTTTAAATTTCMCAAATTTAWTTAATTTTCATTGCTTTACATTTTTTAAAAATGTTCTTGAACGATGCAACAAATCCCTCCGTTTACATATTTTTTTGGTAAGATTTCAATCTAGCCATCGCTCGTTTCCAATCGATAAACGTCAAAACCTACTGAACTCGATTAGCTGTCATCTGAGGAACACAATGCTCACGACAGACTGCAGCAGCACGACAGTGAACTGAAAATGGCGTTGTGAATCCTACTACATGAACGTTTGTAAGAGGGCAGCTACATAACAATGGCCGGCATGTACACAAAACAACGCAGTTGTCCATTTTGCATGTACACAATTTCGTTGTGGCTATACTAATACCTTCCACTTCAATGAAATTATAATATTTTGTACAAAGTGAAATTTTTAAGCAAAAAATAAATAAATAGATAAATTTATTTGTTTTAAATTATCAATTGTTATTATAAATGATGTAACAGAGCTATTTTATGCTTTTATTTGTAAAATAACGTCAAGTTAGTTAGAGCTGTAAATAATTTTACATTTTACATATTAGTGGTCTCACCACTCTACCTCATCTCTCTATCTTCCATTCTACTGTCAACTCTACTGTCGTTATACTGTCGTTGGCAAATATAGGATTAAATTGAAGTTAGCGAGAACGACAACTGTCGGCCTGCAGTCGTGTAGTCGTGCAGCTGTCAAAATAGGTCCG
>NW_017537126.1:43176-50431 GCF_001853355.1 Bactrocera latifrons
TCAGTATTCGTTTTTACGTAACCAATCAAATATTTTTTTGCAAAAAAAAATTTATTTTTTTCTTTAGAAACACATTTTCGTTCTTTTTCATCTAAATATTAATAGTGTAATGAAAACTAACAAAATGTCTTTAAAGGATATATTCCCCATTATTTTTTAAAGACTTTAAAGGCATTTGGAATCATAAAATATTTCTCGCAGTTTCAGGAGTTGTATTATATGCCGATTATGTTATACATAACAGACTTTAACAACTTAGTTTCTTGGTGTGTTAGAAATGATATGCCATTGAACCTTAACAAATTTAAATGTATTGCAAAATTTTAGCTTGGAGCAGGTATGCAGATTTGCTGATCTGAGAGTAACCATGGACCAAAAGCTCATTTCTAATCTTAATGCATCTTCAACGGTTTTTAAAACTAAGGGCGCTCTTAGTTTTGTTAAACGTTGGTCTAAATACAGGGACCAGAACTCGAAGGGTAACACATTAAAAAGCCATAAATTCGGTTTGGAGATTTATTTTTATTTACTTTAAAGTACAAAATGTGTGAAAGTAATCATAAATTCAGGGCCAATTCACCTTTGATCGATATGACCCCCTTTTGAGACGGTCAAAAAACGAATCGCAAGCTGCCCGAATGTGACTTGCCGGTATTTTGGATCACTCACGGATAATGGCCTTCTTCAGCGATTGATCTTCGAGATTAATATATTTTTTACTTCAGACTTTCCTCTCCAAAATGGCCCAGAGAGAATAATCCACTGGATTCGCATCTGGTAATGTAACGTTGTAATTGTGTGAACGAACCACATATGTGGTTCGGAACGCTGTTTTTCAGCCATTCTTGGTTCACTGGCGCTTTGTAAGACGGTGCTGAGTCTTGTTGTGATTTTCCAGCTAAATATAAAGCAATCCCACTATTACGTTTGAATTCCACTTATGTGCACTTATGAACAATACTCCGAACTGTCATTCAACAGAAGCAGCTGATTCCAATACGACAGCTGCGCAAACGGGCGGAAGTTGGTTACACTGCCGGACACTGTAGAGTACGCTTCTGTGATATGGTACCCTAGTTTTGAAAGCAATTAGGAAAAGTTGGAGTCTATTAAAAAACCATTTTTTACTTTTTGCCTAAAATCATTTACATTGGGATTCAGGTTAGATCTCCCCAATATACTTATCGTTTAAAACTTATAAATCAACATACACTCGCTGGTCGTAAAGAAATTATTGGTATAATAGTTCTTGTAAAAAGTATGACATTTCGGTCGCAATCAATAGGAAAACCACTTAACGTAGCGTGAGTTCTTCCATGAATTCTTCATGGCAGATCTCCGTATGGATACCCTGGACTGCCACCCGTGGACGCAACTTTCGGTTGACAGTCCCTTCCAACTCCACTCCTCCAAACTTTGCGTTGATCGACACATGGAATTGAACTGAGCTGGAATATGCGAAGTTTCCACTAAAAAAAAAACAACGTGGAGGACCATGTTGCGCCAATACTAGCAGAAAATCAAATAATTTGAACTTACCGCGTTTCAATTGCCAATCAAACCAAAATTATAAACAAAAATAATTTATTTTATTTCCCTACTATGCAAGGCAGTATTTCGCGAAGATCGATTTATTACAACTGACTTTTCGGTGCTGTACCTGAATACTTAACACCTATCAAATCTAATTGTCATCACCTCACATGGATTGCCGCACGACTCCATAACGCTCATTCGCCAATTCCCACGGTTTGGGACTATTGGTCTCGTTTGCTACTGGCAAACGTTTCCATTGTTATGTCCGCAACTTTAGTCTCGCACTTTTGATGTCGTTTCTGGCGTTGCAATTACAGGCATAACTACACATGTTGTTGTGGGCTATATTAACTACTCCACCGCTAGCAGAGTAGACTACTCTTTAAGAACGTTGTCTAATATTGCATCTAGACGATTTTGCTTTCACAAAGGCTCTAAATGATACGATATGTCACATGTTTTTTGATTAATATTGTGCAGGTACAAAAGCGATAATAATTTTGTATGATTAGCCAGTCGATTTTCTACTCGACTTGCACTCTTGCTCTATGAGAGTACTCGTCAACAGCTCGGTATAAGGGAACTGTAGGACGGCTTTTCAAACTCATTACGTACAGCTGCAACCGAAACCATTGCTTTTCAGAAAATGCAAAAGAACAGCTGGTACGACGAGGAGTGAAATGTCGCAGCGGAGAGAAAACAGACTGGCCACCTCGCAGCGTTACGATCGACTACAATACGTGCGGGATGGGATAGATACCGAGAGCTTAAGAGGGAAGAGAGACGCATGTCTGCATAGAGGCCGAAATGCGTAAGTATGAAAAGCTTGATAAGCTGGCTGACAGGGGTAATGCTCGAAAATTCTAGGAAAAAATTTGACGGGTAACAGAAGGTTTCCAGACCGGACCACACAATCTGCGCCAACTACTAAGGTTTAAGCCTCCTCAAAATCGCATATAAGGTTCTATCGAGCGTTTTGTGTGAAAGATTAAAGCCCACCGGTAGCAAACTGATTAGACCTTATCAGTGTGGCCTTAGACGTGGCAAATCAATAACCGACCAGATATTCACTGTTCGCCAAATCTTGGAAAACACCCGTGAAGGGAGAATCGACAAACACCACCTCTTCTTCTATTTCAAATCTGCTTTCGACAGCACGAAAAGGAGCTGCCTTTATGCCGCGATGTCTGAATTTGATATCCCCCCAAAGCTAATACGGCTGTGTAAACTGACGTCAAGCAACAAAAAAAGGACCATCAGGATCATCGCCTCTCCGAGCCGTTCGATACCATACGAGGTTTCAGACAAGACGACTCCCTATCGAACAAGGAAGCAAAGCAAATGGGTCTGGCAGTGAACGAGGGCAATACTAAGTATCTCCTGTCTTCAAACAAATGTCGTCATCGTCGCACTCGCGACTTGTCTCTCACGTCAGTCATACACTTCAAGTCGTAGATAATTTGGTCTAAGTTGAAATCGGTATAATCACTACCAATAATGTCAGCCTGGAAATTGTTATTGTAAAAAAAAAATTTGATTTTGGTATTACAACACGGAACCTTTTCGTAGCCGTTTTTGAAAACTGGTTTTTTTTTTTTTTGATATTTATGTATGTTGAAAGTTACAGGTTGCTAGCAAACTGTTCGAACATTCGGTTGATTTCCGGGAAACCGAAAACTGTTTGGTGCATTACATATGTACATCGAATATGTGTATGAACAGTATATAGCATTATATGTGACCTGGTCTACGAAAAGGGAGCTAACGTGCAAAAACTAGTTTTCTGGGAAACAGCTGTTAAAAATAAACAACTCGTTTCGTCAGTTTCTCGTTATCTCATTAATTGTTCTCCTTTCCAGAGGTTTCAAGGACGTCCAGTAAGTGTTGTTTTTGGTCGGAATATTATTATAGTTCATTGTGTAAGTTGCAAGTGTGGAAAATTTAAAAAAGTAACACTGAAGAAGTGACGTTTACTCTAATACCGCGCAGCTGCTGTTGGCTTGTGTTCATTCGCCTATCTTTTCGGATGTTCTGTTATCACATTTGTGTAAGTGTTTCTGTTGATGTTGATGTTGGGGTCTTAAAACTATTTTATTCAATTTTCTACTTATAGGGCACACTAAGTTCGCGCCTGATCGTTACTTCGGAATTTTCAAAAGTAAGTATGCTGTCAGTAACATCGACACGTATGCAGATTTACTGCAGTGTGTCAAGGCATCATCACCTGGGGGTTATAATAAAGCTGTATCGAATGAAAAAGTCGTCTGGTATGAAGGGGACAGCTATTTTAAACCACTGTACAAGTCACTTGTTGGAATAACGCAGTTCCATCATTTCATAATCTCTACATATTGTGTAAAAACAAAGAAATTCGCAGACAGTGAAGAAGTGCTGTCCTTTAAGCTTCTGTTAAAACCTATCGATCCAGGCGGTTTATCTTTGGAACGTCAGTGGTGTATCTATCACAATCTTCGCAGCTTAGTTTCGGGTATATCTAAAGTAGATATTGTGACTCCATTGCCGAAAGATTTGCCATCGAAGAAACGGAAGGCAAAAACTAGTGAAGATGTTCTCAAACCAGACGAGGAACCAGGTCCATCTTCCTCAGGATCAACACGTAAAAAGATCTCAAGGAAAACGAAAACAAAGAAAAATACATAAACTACTCAGCATTATTATTTTTGGCCCATAATACGTTTCTAGTGTATAATCATGTTTTATAGCTTATAATTCAATGTATTTTGTTCATTACAAAAAAATTATATTTTTTCGTATTTTTACTCTTCTTTCTCTACATTTTTAGGGAACTTTCAAACAAGTTATGACTTTTTGGATTCTATCACGTGAAAAAGCATCTCATCTTCCATCCGAATCAACTAAAAAGTGAAAATTAATTTTTTGACACCTAAGCCCCCATTCCGTAGACCAGGTCACATATAGTATATAGTATTTTCCGGCAATACCCCTTATACTCAAAACAGTATAAGCAKAATTGCGCAAAAAGTAAGCTAGGCCAATTGCGAAATTTAAAAAGAGAAAAGAAAAATAACAAAACCAAACATACATATATGCCAATAATCGCCACTTTCATATGTATGTACATACCTATTACATACCGGAACAAAGTGAGAAACAAAATTAATGCGACATACACCCACATGTATGTATAAACAGCATTACTAAAATTTTACAAAAAGTGCAAACCTGCGCTTCACCGATTTTCTATTCCCGCGTTATTCGTGCGGCAATATTATACATACATACAAACATACCGCATACAATTTGTCTATGCCGGTATATACAACGTACATCGGGTATAAAATTAAAGTAAAATTTCACAAATTTTACAAAATTCTGAAAAAATAAAGCGGTAAATACGAAATTTCAATTTATTAAAAATTTTAAAATTTGCTTATTAAAAAAAATAAAACAAAAAATTTTAGCAGTTGGTAGAAAGAAAAGATCATACATACGTATTGGCATTTTCAAGTGTTCACACACACATACTTGTATTCAAAGACCAAATCGGCATCTGTCCACCAATACCCCTTGTTCTTCTTAAAGCACAAGTAAGCAGTATTGCAAACAACACAAAAAAAAATTTTAGCATCTTACGTACGCACATAAACACGCACATATTGTGCAAACTCATATACAAAGGTCATCAATCTTTTACTAACGAGTACGAAACATTAAATAAAATAAAAAACAAAAATAAGAACACACTACTAGCTAAATACATAAGCACCGGGTATGAGGAAAACGTTCGTTATTTGATACATTGCGTATACAACAAAAATAAAAAACTTTTTATCTTAAAGATTTCACGCGTACTTATTATTATCAGAAGTACACTGAGAGAATTTTTTTTCTCATATTTTCAATTTTATCTAAATGAACGGAGATTCTAAGGAGTCTAAATAAATACAATATTTAAAAGTCACACCGGCATAAGCTACACGCTCGAAGCAAGGTGCTACGAAACAGAAAAGGGGGAAAGACATATCATGCTCTAAATTCATTTCTGAGAGTGACTGTCTAATAAAATATTGAAATCGATTTGCTTTCTCGCCGTTGCAAGAAAATTCTGAATCGGCGCTAGAAATAAAAAGCCAAACAATTGAAAATTTTTGGACACGTCTCTAGGCAGCATATGACGCAATTGCAGATACTGACGATTCAGATCTACCAGAAAACTTTAAATCTTCTGCTTGCACCGAATTTGAAAACTGCTTAGACCAGTATGAAGACACAAAAATGATGATCGCTGATCAATTGAAACTAGTTAAAGCAATTTCACCTGCTCCAATTCCGCGAACAGAGATGCCATAAGTACAAAGTCAAGATGCAAGTTCAGGCATTATCAAGGTGCCCGCATGTGACACAGAAATTTTTCATGGGGGTTATGAACAATGGCCGTACTTCCGGGACATCACCCACCCAAAATTATCTAATGCAAAAAATTGTATCACCTCAGATACAAAACCAAAGGTCAGGCAGGAGTAATAGTCAAACAGTTCTCTCAATGACGAAAATTTTCATTTTGCTTGGGAAGCTCTAAAAGCACGTTACGAAAACGAGAGAATATTGGTCGACAAGCAAGTGATGATACTAATGAATTTAACAAAAATTCAGAAAGAAACCAGTGAAGAATTCATAAAGCTTCAATCCACGGTTTCAAATTGTTTGTCGGTTTTATCGGCACAGAATATTCCCACAGATAATTGGGACCCTATTCTGGTAAATATATGCACAGCCTCATTACCAGAAAAATCGTTACTTTTGTGGGAGCAATCGCTCTCATCGCGAAGAAAGTGCCCAATGTGGCGGCAAATGAAAGAATTTCTTACTACCCAATATGAAATTGCAGAAAGGGTAGATAAAAAAAATAGTCAGACCTAAAAACGTTCAAAGCGACCTCAATACAAGCTTCAATAGACCCCGAGCAAGTAGCCACAATAATTTAAATAGAAGCTATTTTAAAAATCAATCGTTCACATCCGAACAATATAAACAAACGTCATACGAACTTTGTAGAGGAAGTCACAAACTCAAATCGTGCGAAAAATTCAAAAAAAAAAAGAATATTAGCGATCGAAACAATTTCATAAGAACAAAAAAACTATGTACCAACCGTTTGTTGCATACGGTTAAAGATTGCGAAAGCAAATTTAATTGCATTTACTGCCATAAAAGACATCATACAATGTTACATATAAAAAATTTTTCCAGCTCACCCCCAAACAGCGCAAACGTAAAAAGAGCAACAGGTTTAGTTGCAACAACAAATTCCGAAAACTGCCAAGAAGCACAATGCTGCTCAAAGGCGTTGAAAACCCAAACGCTACATAGCGAAAATCACAGTAGGGTACTATTACCAACAGCAGTTGTGTCCATCGAAAACTGAGGAGAACTGTTTAAACTCAGAGCCTTAATAGTCCAAGGATCACAACGATCATTTATAGCATCTAGGACACAAAACAGGCTACAGTTGCCAACAAAACTGGCCAATTTTGAAATCACGGGAATGAGCGGAAGAGTTGTTCAAAACTCAAATAAAATCTGCCCCATTACCCTCTTTTCCCCCAAAGCGGATAAGCGCATACAAGCAGAAGCTATTGTCTTACCGCAATTAACCAATATGCTACCAAGCCATCACATAAATAGCGAGCATTGGCAAAAGGTTTCACACCTAAAGCTAGCAGACCCAAACTGCAAT
>NW_017537126.1:50821-52854 GCF_001853355.1 Bactrocera latifrons
ATCATTGCTGTCTATCCAGTGGTAGTTAAACAGCAAAATCCACTATCACTAAAGGTTTAGTGATAGTGAAAAACAAATTGCACTATCACTAAACCTTTAATGAAACATGAGCTTTAACTAAATACATTTGAATTTATATTTTATGGCCGATATTAATTATCATCTAGTTTGTTGATAAAAATGTTTCTTGGTATATAGGCGGTATAATTAAACATTGTCATTAAGCCAGTCCAACGAAATAAAACATGATTTCTTGGTGTCAAGACTACTTGATTTGGCAGCCTCAAAAAATCAAAGTTTGTTTGAATGTTCAAATGTACACTGGGGAGCAAAAAAGAATGCATGTTTGCTTTTTTGTCCAGTAGAAATATCACAACAACTACGACATGTTAAATAATTACAAACAATGACAAATGTGCTAAAATTTTACGTTATATGAAAAAAAAATCATCATCAAACTTTCAAAAAACCTGTGGTAAAAATTGTATCATGAAAATCATTGCTAATATCTAATCTTCAAGTACATTGAAGCGAAAGAGTAACAGAACAAAATGGCAAAATTCTAATGAGCAKTTATGCTAGCAAAGGTACATATGTATGTGCAATATCACTAGCTTATAAGGAAATGCTGATAAGTCCAGTTTTCAACAAATATTTGACTTTGATGCAAAAGGAAAGGCCACGTTAAGATACGTTGTTGTTTTCATATCTACTTTAATATTTTCAAAATTGCACTTATCAGCTTTTGACGCTAAGCCGACGATATGTAAGCATGCATAAGTTAGGTTTTAGTTTGTACGTTTCTTTGTAAAATTTAATTAATGTTACTAAATGGGAGTTATTGGAATGCAATATTTAAGTGAGTACTACTTTTGATTCAGTGCCGCACGTGTTTTTTAATAAAATATGGTAGTGTTCGAAGTGATTTAATTTATTAGTGGACAAAACTTATCTTTTAATAAAAGACTTGTAAAATGAGTGAAGGTGAAATAGATTTTGGAAGTGACGACTCATTGGCTGATCCCACTTTCGAGCCCAAGTCTGGTTTGCTTAAATAAATTCGGGTTAATGAATCTATTGAAATTACTCCATACCAAACCAAAATGATGGGTATAATCGCTATCTGCCAAGTATGCCTCAAGAAAGTTAAAGGTTTATACAAGACTTACGCGAAAAACATCCAAGCACATTTAAAGACTTTCAAAAGAAAAAATCTGAAACCAGAAAAGGTTTGCGTGCTAGATCTACAACTGATCGAGATCTTCTTTATTTTGTTTGCGAAACGTGCTCTCCATTGTCTATTATCGAGCATCCTAGTTTCTTAAAATTGCTTTCCGAAAGAAGGATCCCCAGTAGACGTACAATAACCAGAATGCTTTCCGAGAGCCACACGGAGTTCAAACAAAAGTTGTCAGCGGATTTGGCCAAAATTGAATTTATATGTGCAACAGCTGATATTTGGTCTGGAGGAAAAAAAGCGTTTTTTGGATACACCTGTCACTGGCTAGAGACTGATACCTTAGAAAGAAAATCTGCAGCCTTAGCATGCCGCAGGTTTAAAGGTACACATTCTTTTGATCGAATAACAGATATTATTCGCGAAATCAATAGCCAATACAATATACCAGTCGGAAAAATAATATATACCATAACCGACAATGGATCAAATTTCGCCAAGGCGTTTAGAGAATTTGGAGTTATCTTCAGTAAGTAATATCTTGTAAAACAGTTAAGTGCTAATAAATTATTTTAGAGAAAAAAGGTGAAAATGAGAGCGACAATGATGATAGTCAGTCAGAATGCTCCGTCCCTGAGTTCCACAATTATACGCCAATTTAGTCAAAGCATTTTCGATGTGCTAGCCCTACGCTCAACCTTTTGGCCACTGTTGATTTTATAAAGCAATTGGATGGCTCAACAAATCAGGCAGTTCGTAACATTCATAAAGCTACTTTTAACAGGTTAGAAGTAAAAATTCGAACTTCCAATTTATTAAGGGTACTAATTTAAAGGCGCAAAACTTTCGCAAACTG
>NW_017537126.1:55188-60149 GCF_001853355.1 Bactrocera latifrons
GTCCGAGTCGATGTTAGGACCACGCAGTGCACGCACATCTAAAACACTGGAGACGTGTCTTCCGTCTATCACAACATGATCGATCTGGTTGGTGGTTTGTCGATCCGGAGACAGCCAGGTAGCTTGATGAATCTTCTTATGCTGGAATCATATAATTTACTGTCGAAAAATTGCACTAAATATAAAATTGTCCTCACGAAATATACGTACTGCGAAAAGTTGTTCAAGCGCTCAAATATGAAACTTGTGTGTATAGATGAGTACCCTTATTATATGTGTATTAACTTTTTACATTTTATTAACACAGATGTACAAAACTTTGGAATAAATGTAATAGGTCAAAATCTGCGGAAATAATAAAAACAGTTGTATCTTCGTATCTGGTTACGCCTTGCGTTACAAGATGGAACTCGCTGTACGATTCGGTTCAGAAGCTAATAGAAATCAAAAGCAAATTAAATGAACTATGCTACAAGCTGGAAATTTCTACTTTTAATGAGGAAGAAGTAGAGTATTTGGAAGAATATGCAAGAGTAATGCAACCTATCGCAGAAGCTATTGACTTCCTGCAAAGAGAACAAAATATGTTCTTTGGGTATTTCATTCCCACTTTAGTGTCTATCAAAATAAAAATGCGACGTTTAGCTTCTGAAAACTTGAAATTTCTTACGGAAATTAATATTGAAATGCAATCAAAGTTACTGGAAAGGTTTGAAAAATATTATCGTCTGCACTCTGACTCCTGGGATGCAGTTATTGCAGCAATCAGCATTCCCGATATCAAATTAAAATTTTGTAAAGTTTTGTTAGAAAATGCTGAGTCATACACTCTAGATGATGTTCGAGAAGAATTTAAATCATATGCGCTGGAGTTTAAAAGACAACCGGTAGAGGAAGGAAATAATTTACAGCCATCCGTAAGTGCTAGTACATCATTTCTCGAATTCGATGACGAGTCCACAGGTATTCGATTTAAAGAAACCAACGTGCGAAATTTTTGTAAATAACTTCCTTTTTAAGATGAAAATCAATGTATACAAGTATACTCCCACGGCGGAACTGTAGCAACCGAAGTAATTTTTTACTTGAATGACGCTGATAGAAGCATTGATGCTTTGCACCGCTTTCCTATTATAATTTTTTTGAAATACAACACACCTCTTCCTTCCTCTGCGCCAGTGGAAAGACTTTTTTCCTTTGCTGGAATTGTCAATCGATCGACAAGGCAAAATCTCATCGACCGTAATTTTGAAATGTTGGTATTAAGAAAAGCAAATAAAAAATGAATTATGTTTTCCTAATTTTGGTGCGGCATAATTAGAAGTCTCTACTCAACTACATTGCCTCATACTGCTTCAGCTTATACATATATGTACATACATAATCTTATTTTTATTCTTCAAAAAACAGTGTTATGATACTGAAAAATGTTTATTATCACTAAAGGTTTTCACTATCACTAAATACAGGCAATTTCTTTTTACTATCACTAAATATTTAGTGGATTTTGCTGTTTAACTACCACTGAGGAAGTAGTGCTAGTGAAACCTTATTGCATTTATTTTTTAGTGCACTATGCCCAACTCTGATTTAAATCATATGAAGGAAGTAAACCCAGGGGAGAAAATCGTCAACGGCAAATACTACTCCACCACTACTCGCACCATATCTAGCCATTCGAATACTCCACCAATTGGCAGACAACACAAAGTCAGAATTTCCTCTGGCAACTGGAGTGTTGAAAACTCAAGCGTATGTAGACGATATTCTGTCTGGAAGTCACACTCTTCCACACGCATACGAGGCCATATAACAGGTAATAAAATCCCTCAAATCCGCAGGGTTTCCATTAAAAAAGATTACGGCAAATCACCCAAATATACTCAAAAATATTCCMAACGAAAATTTGTTGGACACTCATTTCCTTATATTCGAGAAAGAAAGTACAACAAAAACACTAGACATTCAATGGAATGCGATATCGGACCAGTTCTCATACACGACAGAGTCCATATCCGCATTATCAGCCATCACAAAAAGACAGATTTTATCCTCGGTGGCAAAACTTTTTGACCACGCAGGATGGCTTTCGGCAATTATGATACAAGCAAAAATTTTAATACAAGAATTGTGGCTAGACGGAACTGACTGTGATGAACAAGTGAAACCACTTCGTTTAGAAAAGTGGTCCCAGTTCGCGGGTAATCTGAATGATATCTCACAGACACAAATCCCACGATGGATAAAATACGCCCCAGAGCACAAAGTCGAACTACATGGCTTCTGTGATGCCTCTGAAAAGGCATATTGTGCCACCACCTATGTGCGCACACAATCCAACATAGCGACCACCATTCACCTACTAGTAGCCAAGGCAAAGGGGGCTCCGCTAAAAACAATAAGTCTGCCACGACCGGAACTCTGTAGTGCGCTACTGCTAGCCAAACTAGTATCCATGGTGCAAACTCATCTAGATATGACCAAATATAAATTGTATCTCTGGTCTGATTCCGAAATTGTATTAGCATGGTTAGGAAAACCTCCACATGCATGGAAGACGTATATTTCCAATCGAAYGTCTCAAATCCTTGACCTAGTGGGATCAGCCACTTGGCGACATGTGGCCAGTGCTGACAACCCTGCCGATCTAGGTACAAGGGGATGCAAGCCTCTGCACCTTGCAACCACCACTCTTTGGTGGAATGGTCCTCGATGGTTAACAGAATCCCCCGATTCTTGGCCACGATCGCCCATGCGCAACATAATTGCCCCCGAAAGTCGAAAAATCGACTCCTTTCAACGACATTGGATGATACTGACATCCTAGAGCGATTTTCCTCATACCCCAGAGCACTCAGGGTAATCGCTTACATGTTAAATTTCATCAAGCGACTCAAAATTAGAGTGAAGGGAGAACCCACGCTATACTCCCAAGGCGATACATTGACGTACCTAGACCTAGAAAAGGCAAAGGTCACTTATGCTCAGTCGCGCCACTTCAGCTGCGAGATGTCACTACTAAGAGAATCAAAGCCGGTTGACGAAAAAAGCTCACTCGTAGCACTAAATACACTCCTGGATACGAAAGGTCTGCTTCGTGCTAATGGTCGGCTTGCCATCCTCTAATAATACCAGAAAAGTCTCGACTTGCATCATTGCTACTCAAGTATATACATATATTAATGTTGCACGCTGAACATCTCATAATGCAACATATAATCCGCCAAGAGTTCTATATTCCCCGACTAAAGCCTCAAATAAAAAAGTGCATTTTCATGTGCACGATCTGCACTATGCATAAATAGAAGATGAGGACGCAGATTACGGCAGCACTTCCATCGGAACTCTGCAATTTCACTCTGCCTTTCACCATTACAGGTGGCGATTTTGCTGCGTCTTTTCAGATAAAGGCATCCATTCTAAGGTCTCCAACACTAATGAAAGGCTACGTGGCTGTCTTTGTCTGTTTTACGATAAAAGCAGTGCACTTCTGATACTAATAGTGCACATATGTACTAATCTGACAAAAGAGGCCTTTCTCGCGGCATTTGCTCGCTTTGTTGGACGACGCGGTTTTCTGTCCAAACTTATGAGCGACAATGGAAAACCTTTATCGGGGCTCAAAGAGCCACAGAAAAACAGTTTGGACTTTATTAAACAAGTCTCCCCAGAGATTGTACAAAAGTACGCTCCCCAAGGCATTAATTGGCAATTCATCCCCCCAAGAGCTGCTCATATGGGTAGTTTGTGGGAATCAGCTGTAAAAAGCTTCAAATCCCACTTGAAAAAGGTAGCTGGAAACTACAAATTTAATTACGAAGAATTTAGAACACTACTAATTCGCATTGAAGTCGTTCTCAATTCACGGCCACTAACAACACTCTCGCAAGATCCCTCAGATCTCACAGCCCTAACTCCAGGGCACTTTCTCTAAGGAGCACCCATTCTGGCCACACCCGAGGCAGGCGTGGAGTCGCTATCCTTATTAAATCGATGGGAGAGAATTAAAATTCTCCATCATAATTTCAGTCGTAAGTGGAAAGAAGACTATTGAAGAGACCTCCACAAGAGGTATCGATGGAAAATAATCAGAAAATGGGCCAAAACTTGGAGATTGTGTACTTATTAACGACGATTGTCTCCAACCTACCGAGTGGCCACTTGGCCGTATAGAAAAGCTCCATTACGGCTCAGGCGGTCACATCCGGATCGTTGATCTCCGTACTCAAAGCGGAATACTCACCAGACCGCTGGTTAAATTATGTAAGCGGGTCTACGCCAGTAAAGAAGAAGGAGAATAGTCAGGCGCGGCTTCTGGATAAGCACGTACCATCTTCCGCCAGTGAGTGTAAGTAGTAGCATTAATAGTCACATTTTCTTAGTAGATTCAAAATACTGGAACTATTTCTACTTGACATTTGACAAAACATGGTTGACACTGAACTTGTATAGTTAACAAGCTGTTGATATTTACTTTTATTACTATTTAGAGAGTATATTAGATTCTATCATAATTATTTTTAAAATTTTTTACAGCTAGCTTGATTAGCATTTTCTTACAATTTTGTAGAACTATTGGATATTTAATTATAAAATAAATGTTATTTTTATCTTGTAAAATTTTCAATTCAGAAACTGTTAGTATATCGCTTATTGTTATTTTAGTAAATTGCCCGTTGCTTTTTATATTCCTAACTTCATCGCTATTTAACAAAATTTTAGAGCTTATAGGATTGTAGTACGGAATTCACCATTCTCGCTGCTATTTAGCAGAAATGAGCACGTTCTCTGGCAGAAATATATGTAAAACGAGTGAATTCAAATGCGGGAGTGAATAAAGAGAAATGCTTTGAAGAAAATATGCAAGGTCACACAAAGAATGTAAAGAAGCATTCTCTGAGTTACATATGCGTGATTATCTTGTACCATATGAACCATTTTTTTTTTCAGAAAAATGGTAA
>NW_017537126.1:61468-79619 GCF_001853355.1 Bactrocera latifrons
CTATATCTGACTCTTTTAGTTTTAGGACTTACAAACAACCGTTATGTGAACAAAACTATAATACTCTCTTTAGCAACTTTGTTGCGAGAGTATAACAACAGAATAGAAAAAGAAGTTCTTGACATCTTGTTCATTGGTTTTGTGTCTTCTGCAGTTTGTGGTCAGTGCTAAAGTATAAATACAAACGATCTTGCAAGAGTTACGTTCTTTGCAAACAAAACTTGAAAAATTCGAATAAACTAATACAAAAATAATAAAAACTTCGACAGAAGAAGTCGTTGCGTTAAAAACCGAAGTCAAGCGGCAAAGAAATTTACGTGAGAAGGATGATACGTCTCTAATACTTTCCTTGCCTTTCATGGATGTCAAGGACTATTGATTTTGACACGAAGCTGCTGTTGAATGACAAAATAACATCTCAGCTGGTAGGTCGATTTTCTTATACTAAATGCCCATAATTATGAATAAATTTGTATATTTGGAACAAACTCAATTCTAGAAAAATATCATGTATAGAGTTGGAGGAAAGGATTTCCCTTCATTCCTAAGAATGGCATTGAAATCCATTATATCGGATGCTATGGCCGTTAATTTAACTTGACGTGGAACAAATGACAAACCCAGTATCCAACGCTTTACAACATTTGCACTAATAAAAAGTAATATTTCACATAAAACTATAACTATAAAGAAATCAATTAATTCTATTTTCCTATAGACGCCTGTCATTCCAAATATTCGAACGCGACCGATATGGATATAAATAAAGTGTGTCAACAGCACATACTTCACGCCCGAAAAAAAAAAAAAAAAAAAAAAACAAACAAACAATTAATGAACTGAAAAATTTAAAAAATCTTATTTCTAATATTCACATGAATTAATTATTATTTTTTTTTTGTAATACATTTTTGAAATGAAATAAATATAAAAAATTTAAAAAAGAAAATTGTAA
Organism: Bactrocera latifrons; assembly: GCF_001853355.1. NCBI lineage: Eukaryota > Metazoa > Arthropoda > Insecta > Diptera > Tephritidae > Bactrocera > Bactrocera latifrons. Next base: position 62,424 of record NW_017537126.1, read on the forward strand.
CTTCCTCAAGTCACTAATGCGTAACTTCTACAAGTCACTAATACGTAATTTCCACAAGGCACTAATACGTAGGGGAATAACTTCTCAATAAGGAAGTGACTTCTACGATGAAAAAAATGTATCGCAGACGTTGAATTGTAACTTCTTGAAGTCACTTACAAGTGACTTTTGCGATAGAAAAAGGGCAGCAAAACAAAGAAACACGTGTATGTTAGATTCAAAATATGAACGAAGCAAAAACAGCAACAACATACATACGTATCAACACATCTTCCCGCACAAGCGTCGCTGCCCATAAACTATTTCTCTTCACGATCGCAAAACTGCTTAGAAGAAATGTTGCAACAGTGCCGACAGCTCAACAAAAATGACAAAAGAATGAAAAATTCATATTTTACAATTTATTCTCATGGAAGAATAAGAGGCGAAAATTAAAACTAAATTCTGTCGAGATTCGAACCTGTGTACTCATCTTGACTTTTGAAGCGCTTACCACCAACACCACCATTGAGACTTGTATTACCTTGTCCTAATTATGCATGATAGAAATATACGATAGTTCAAATAATTTTGTTTGAGTTTCGCAAACATACAGACAAATGTGCAAACGACATACAGCGGTCAAAAAAAGTATTCGACATGTAACGACTGCTCCTAATAATGATGTATAAAAACAATAATATCAACAAAAACAAAAAACTTTTGAATGGTTTGGTACAAATGTGATTTCATTTTCTATTGTGGAAGTTATTGTAACTACAAAAACAAACTTAATCAGAAAATTAACGGTATTAATATTTAAAAGCAATTAAGCAAGCAAAATAAGTATTCGACACAGATGGCTTTGCTGATTTTTAATAGGAAAACGCGAAAGTACCGTTATGTGGAACAGCAAATTTTCGTAATTGAAATATATTGACTATTTGTGTGTACAATGAACGCAGTTTTATTTAAACTTTTGGCAAAATGGGGCGTAAACGAGCAGAGTTGTCAGTTGAAATTAAAATTTAATTATTACTCACTTTCAAAACGGATTTTCTGAAAATGACATATCATCTATAATAAATAGGCCCAGAATAAATGTTCATTATATAATAAAAAAATTTAAAGAAAGCAAATCGGTTGATAATAAACCAAGATCGGGTCGACCATAGAAAATGACTGAAACAGCGGAGCGATGGTTGGATCGTGAAGTTAAGAAAAACCCCAAAACTAATTCGTAGATGTTACACCCCAAACCATTAGAAACTATTTAAAACATAACGGATTTAATGCTAGAACTGCCCGTAAGAAGTTAATATCTCCAGAAAGAATCGGCTGCAGAGGTTAGAATTTGCCAGAAAATATATAAAATGCCTGCAGAGTTTTGGTTCAACGTAATTTTTGCAGATGAGAGCAAATTTAATCTCTTTGGATGTGACGACAGAGTAATAGTGTACAGAACACGAAATACGGAGCTGGAAGAACGAAATATGGTTTCTACCGTAAAACATGGCGCCGGCAGTCAAATGGTTTGGGGGTGTATGGCGGCTTCAGGAGTTGGAAATATTGTGACCATTAATGGAACTATGGGCTACATGGGCACTATGGGCTCACAAAACGCTTATTTTTTTGTGTGAATGCTGGCTGGACAAATTATCAAAGCACACACACGCACTTGTATGTGCACCCGCAAGATAAAAACGAACCGCCCTTACCCAGATGCAATGTAGGTACTGCATTCCTTTTAAGATTTTTTGGGCCAATTGCCTCTTCTTCAAAATGTTTCTCACAAATGAATGAGTTGGTGGCTGGAACGTGGTCAGTGGGAGAAATTTTTAAATTCTCCTTCCACTTTTCAGCCAGCTCCCATTCATTTGGGAAACTAAATAGCCGTAGTACCCCGCCGTTGGTACTTTCACATCCGCGCTCGCGACTCTTACGAATTTTCGGCATTTTATTACACTTTTTAAAAATAATCCGATTGAAAAAATTCCGTCCGCACTTCACAAAATCACAAACTGCCGCAATTATTGGCACTTCAATTTTGTATAAAGAGTAAAACACATTTACATATGAGTACATAATATATTTTATTTTGGTGCAATTATCCGCACTTGTCAACAGTGTTTAAAAAAATGCTGTTGAATTAGCAGAAGCCGCAAAATATAATATAAGCTTGTACCGTGGCTTTTACTAGCTTACAATAATTTACTCCAACACTGTACACCTAAATGTACCATACCTCAACATAGTCACATAGTTTTCACTTCTATATTAGTGCTTTCCACCATTGACCAAAGCTGCGCTATGCTTCTATTTCACCCATAGTGCTTTCCACCATACTAAATTTCACCTCACTGCACTGACCAAAGCTGCGCTATACGGCTATATAAGAAAGCACTTCACACCGAATGCGATCATTTCTTACAGCTCGCCGAACAGGACGGTCGGACAGCAGCAAGCAACAATAGGCGGGGTGCGCGACCGTAGTCTCCGTTGCGCTGCGATACAGGGACATCAAAGCTGCGCTGCCTCGGACAGCGTCACGATCGCAGCCCGCACACTAGTGCACCGACACCATACCTGCGCTGCCTGGAACAGCGTCAGTACCCCTGCTTGCACACGATAGTGCACCGTTACCTGACTAACGCGATGAACAGGCGACTCGCAGAGATCCCGTAAACACTGCGCTGTGCCGTACAGTCAGCACCACGCCTGAAAGTGACTGCTCCTCACCTGAGTGCCGAAGGACCACCACCTTGCGGTAATTACCAACACGACTTCGACAAGAACCAACGCCTGACACACCAAATYACAGCGATACTCCACCTGACTCGCGATATACATATAAGCTGGTCTGGCTGTCCACATAAAGGGGTGTGGATTTCATCACGAAAGTGAACATTTTATTTGCTAAGGGTTCATGGGTCCCAAGGCTGACCCTGGAGCGGCTGAGCGTACCTCAGCTATGGACGAAACCCCATTACAAGCTATTCGGTGCTTCGACTGTGTGCAACAATCTAAAATAAGCAATTGCTTTTGCTTTTTCGCTGTTAAAAGTGGAATATCAAAGAACTTATTTTTCTTCAATATTCTCTGCTTGTTCATATATGCCATGTCATTATATGACGAAAATACATGTATTTATTTCTATTCATATTCTCTGTTTGAGTATGTGAGAGAACTGTTAAAAATGTTAACATTTCACACTGAATTTGTGGTTGTGGGGTGAAATCCGTACTACAATCGTATAAAATGTGCGGCAACGAACCTGCAAGTTCTCCATGTTTGTACATTATCTGGTTGAGTTATGCGCTTAGCAACATATTTTGCGATTCATTTTTATATATTTATAAGATTCACAAATATGTATGTATGTGGATATGTTATGTTTTACAATAATATCATATGTAAATTATATTTCATTTTAATTTTCATATGCATCTACACATCAGCACATATATAATTACATATGTATGTAAGTACAATTCAAATACAAATCATGATATTATCGTTTATCAGCAATATAATGTGCGCGCACTGCTCTATATATACATGCATACATGCATACGTGCGTATGACATTACCACACAAATAATGCATACAAAAGCCCACATACATATGTATATAAGTTAAGAATGAAGTTAACGTAATGAAGTTCCCATACTGCCAAAAATTGCAATGCCTGGATCGTTCACTTCATGCGCTATCAAATTAAATGCTTGGTTAGCTGTGGTAATTCGATGATCAGATCGATGCATGAGCATGGCACATGAGCGTGGGAATGCTTATGGAAATAATTAGAAACCAACGCTAACGGCAGCAGCGACGGTAAGAGTAGTAGGTTAGCAGTCCTGATTATTAAATATAAACTTAAATGAGTATACTTATGTCTAAAGTGTCGAACCAATTGTATCTGCTTTCTCCTTGTCCATCCTTTTTGATGAGTGAGTGTATACGTATGGTGAGTTGTGTTGGTGTCATCAGCTGTGGTGAATTAAGCTGTCTTATTAGGGTGCGCCAGTAGACTGAGTGGACACTTAACTCATTTAAACATCCTGGGCCCCTTGGGGGAATATTTTGCCTAGTATTGCGTAGGTATGTGCTGTTGCATTTATTTCGGCGTACTGCTGGTAGAGTAGCCGAAGCGCGGAATATGTTCTGACAGCAGAATTATTTCTTGATCTAGTCGTAATATACTCTTATTAATCCGTGTGCCTAGAGAACGGATTTTGGTTTGAAACATACCACATGTATTTGAAAGTGCATTTAAATATTCGGACAGATGTTTAAGAGAAGCAACTTTATTTTGCAGGTTTATTTGATTTTACTAACAACTTTTTGTATTTGCGATATTTTCCTTTATCGTTTTATTAAGTGGATTATTTTTTATTGCATTTGCTGTATGATCGGCAAAGGTTTGCATATTATTTTATTCTCGGCTTATAAAGGATAGTAACTCCACGCCTGGCTCAGATATGGCAAGAATGGGTACTCCTTAGCCCCAGATTTAGGACTATGAAATTAGAGGGATCTTACGAGAGAATGGCCGTGAATGGAGAACGGCTTTGATTCATAGAGTAGAAAATTCTTCATACTTAATTAAGTTGATGCTTTGTAGGGCTGATTGGCCTTATTCACCCATATAAGGAGCGCTTGAATAGATGCGATAAGAGCGACCCTTGCTTTTTGCAAGTGTAGGTGCGTCACTTTATCGCATTGGGAGTATGGTGACCCCTTAGCTTCCTTTTGAGGTTTTATTTAGTTTTGAAATTTAATGTAAATGTCGATTTTTCGGCTTTTTTATACAACTGTGTTATATTTTGTGTTTTAGTACGTATGCACCAATTTGGCGTTTAGTAACCTGTCACCGATCTAGGATTTGTTCAGAATTCTTTTTTCATTATTGGCGAAAGCCATCCTGCGGGGCCGAAAAGTTGTATTTATTTAAGTTTTTAAGATTGTTAGACCGAAATCTTACTTTGTTTTTTCTACCAATATGTGAAGTATTGGAAAATTGTGGCTCTAGTGGTAGTCCGTACCGGCCATTATTTGATCGAGTAGTTGTAGATTTAGAAAAATCTTCACAATACTGATCTTCTGGAGTTTGAAATTTACTTAATTCTGAATTAAGGTATTTATTTGTATTGTACTCAACTTGGTTTGGTATGGTAGTAACTAGGTCGGTAACTAGTCCACTTTGTGTTTCACTATGCAGCGTTTGAAATTTTTGTGCCTTTGGGCAACATGATATGGCTTGGAAATGTTTAGAATTGTAGATTTCTGGATATGCTTTTGCTAAACGCGTGGTTCTGACAATGTAAGCAATTAAATTTGCTTTTGCAATTTTTATATGTATGCGCATGTGACAAGCAATTTGTGCAAAGTCTTTTTGACCTGACAAAATTATTTTGTTCGTTAACTTAAGCTTATGCCTTCTTGTGCATAGTTCGCATGACGTTTTTTTTTCTGTTCGGATGTGAACGCTTGTATTTTGTTAAAAATTCTATTTGATTTGTTTTTGCTTCTAGCTTGGGGTCGACCAGTATTCTTTCGCTTTCATACCAAGCTTTTAGAGCTTCCCAAGCCAAATTAAAATTATCGTCATTTAATGCGAACTGTTTGACTTTTGACTATTTCGCCTGCTTAGTTTTGTATCTGAGGTGATACAATTTTTGTGCTTGTGATAATTGAGGATGGTTTATGTACACGGCCGTAAACATGTCCCGGAAGGACGGCCATTCTTCATGACGTCCGTAAAAAGTTTCTGTGTCACAAGCGGGTAAGTCGAGTTGGATGCCTGAACTTGCCTCTTGATATTGTTGTATATTGCATTTGTGGCAGCTCTACTCTCGGGTGTTTATGTACACGGCCGTGTCCCGGAAGGACGGCCATTCTTCATGACGTCCGTAAAAAGTTTCTGTGTCACAAGCGGGTAAGTCGAGTTGGATGCCTGAACTTGCCTCTTGATATTGTTGTATATTGCATTTGTGGCAGCTCTACTCTCGGGTGTGGAGTATTTGCAATTGCTTTAGTTATCTTTAATTGATCGGAGATCAAAACTTTCGTTTCTTCATATTGGTCCAAGTAGTTTTCATAAGTTTCGTGAAGAGGCAAATCTAGTGCAGTATCTTGTTAAACAGTCATAACCTGTTTTGAGCGTGTAGCTCCAGGTGTACTTTGATTTTTGTTATTGTTCATTTTTATATATATATCATTCTTAGTGTGAACTGAACATTTTTTTAAGTATAAGTAATACAACTCCTTTAGAATTTGTTTTTAGAAAATTTTATTTCCCTCAGTAATCCCAAGGGCAGCCGGTCTCAGCGGAAGAGTTGAAATAGGTAACTACATAAGAGCGACGTTAGCGTCTAAATACCTACACTACTTTGCCCTAACTTTAGTTGCTGCACGTTATTGGCCGCGTGACTTCTTAGTTGCTTACACTAGCAACTGTTTACCTAATTCTTTGCTGTCTTGCGTTTATTTTGTTGTTGTCAGGCGCAAGGTTAAAAGTGTTCGATCAGCATAATGGCCGGATGCAGACGCGCCGTCAGCGAATCCGGGCAAGTGATATTTTTGCCGCATGTTTGGTTACCTGTGCTAACTACTTCCCCTCTTGAAGTGAGAGCGTCCCCGGATTCCTTTATGATGTTCTTCAGTGCTACCATATTTCTTTGTCGTTTTCACAGAAATATTGCTGTGCTCATAGCTGTGGCAATTAGGATTAGGAGCAAGGCGGTTCCCGATTGTATGGAGCGGGTTTCAATAAGATTATGTAGGTGCGCTATGTGCCTGAGGTTTTTTATATTAACTCTTTGTAGGTGTGGGAGTGATAACAACTCGATATGTTTTGTAAAGCTAACGTGCTGCGCAGGTACTGATTCAGGATGCGAAAGTATTACCTCATTCCAATTGCTATAAACGGTGGAGTTTATCGTAATTTCGTCTTTGAATGTTATCAAAAAGGTTCCTCTAATTAATCTTGTCAAATTTTCATTTTTTATTACAGCGGGTTGATCATTAATTAGAATTACGCCGTTATCGATCTCCTCAAGAGCGGGAACGTGATCGGCGGATTTGGATTTGCATTCTGCGAAGTGCTGGTTCAATAGTTGTCGTACACAGGGACTTTCTTTCAAGGGTTGGCRGAAGTTTGCTATTATGACTTCCTTGCAATTATAAAGTGGGATGTATTCTCTGTTGCATTCGGCCGTAAGATTTGTTTCTAAGGAAATAATATTTCCTTCCTGGATTTATGAATATATTTAATAATGAAATAAATAAATTCTGTATTCTGAAATATCTTAAGTTTAGAAACAGAAAGTATGTCAGCTATACTGGTAATATATTATTTATTTCCATACCATTAAGCAGAATGAGGTTATTAACATTTACTTTTCCTGGAGCTACTGACTTTATAGTAGTTTCTAATTCCGTTATCACCGCTCTATTTCTAGCACTGATTAAAGAAAAGAGATTTCCCGTGTCGATCTGTGTCCGTTTTGCTTGTGCTAAAAGTTTATTAACTGTCACCGTCAATTCGTTTATTTTTTCTGTGTAACTAAATTAATTGTTGCCTGCTGTTCGTTTGCTTCTATTAGGGCTTCGGCTCTGGTCTTAATTGTTTCAAAGTCATCAAAGTCCGGGCTGACGGTTATGTACTTTAATGCAGTTCCTAGGATATTGATGCTTCGCGCATGTCGGTGATGTACTCTGCCCGCGTCTAGTAGCTTTAATATTTCATTAGCGTCGTTTCGAAGTAGTTGCCTGGCGTGGGAATGCGGAAATTTCTCTAATATTGTGTCCGTCTCTTCGGCTATCGTCTCGAATTTTGATAAGTTTGTCATAGGTACCTTAATCGTTTTGGACTGTTTTTTCGGTGTAAAGTCTAGTAAATTTGTTTCCTATTCTCCTGTTGGTCTTTACAAAAACTTTTTCTCCTGACTTATATTGTCTTCTTTGTCTTTTTATATTGTATGTTTTTAAGTCCTTTTGTTGGGTGCATATAAGTTTGTTTTTTATTTCGTTAAGAAGTTCATCAGGCGCTGCATGTATAACATCTATGGGTTTCTTGCCTGTTACGGAGTGTATGGTGCTGTTGTATTTAGTCATGGTTAGCAGGATTAATTCGGCCGTGTCGGAAATGCAGGTCTCGAGCTCGTGCGATTTCCGTTAATGTACTGTGGAACCTTTCCACTTGGCCGTTAATCGTACTATGAGCCGTTGGTGTGGTGTAGATCGTGACTCCGAAGTGGTTTTTTAGGATTGCTCTAATAGTCTCAGAATTCAATGACCTCTCGTTGTCGCAAACCATAGCCTTAGTGTTTTTGTAAAGGTTGAGGAGTTCATAGATTAGTTCCTTAATATCTACAATGGCTCTAGATTTTATTGGAAAAACTATTGCAAATTTAGAGAATTTATCTATTTTTGTGAGAAAATGCGTTTTGTCTGTTGAATAAATGTCAAAGTGAAGGATTTCTCTTGGGTAGGAAGGTATGGGGGTTGACCCTATTTCGGAGTTTGGTGGATGTCGTCGGTATTTGGCTTCGCGACAAATTTTGCAATTTGAATTTTGATTTCTTTTAACATTTTCCTTAAGTCAGGAAAGTAGTAATTCTCTAGGACTTGTTGTTCATTTTCGCGACAGGATCTATGTGCGCGACTGTGTTCGGTTTGGAGGATTTCTCTTTTGTCTTCCTTATTGAAAACGTCGATAACCTGTTTTGTAGTGTGACGGGAATTTATTCCGGGGAAAGATGTGGTAAGTTCGCTTTGGATCAGTGACAGAGTGGGGAGTTCGCATAGCAACCCATTAACGACGTTCGGATTAACACATTGTTTAATGGATTTCAGTAAATCATGTAGGTTACTGAATGATATTCGATGCCTCACTCGTTTCTTAAAGAGGGTTGAAGTGCTAACAGGCAATTTGGCTCCCTCTTCCAGAATAATCTGAGCTTGTAAACAATTAATGGGGTTCTCTACTGTAGGTATTGCTTGATTGAGTGACAATTCGCTGTTGATGGCCATACTTTCTTTTTCTACCTCATGATCCAAGGCATTTATGCATGGCCGGGAAAGTGCATGGGCGAAAAAGTTTTCTTTACCGGGTTTATAGTGAAACTTGGGTGAAAACTCCTCAACAAAAGCGCGCCACCTTTTCATCTTTGCATTGGAGTTTTTATCGAACAGAGCAAGGTGAGTGGTTGATGATCTGTATAGATGTTTAAGTGTTTTACGCCGTACAAATAGTTACGCAATTTTTGTAGGGCCCGTACGATCGCCAAGAGCTCTCGTTCATTGGTCGCATAGATTTCCTCTGTCTGAGACAGAGTTATCGAGATCATGGTGATGGGTCTGCCGTTTTGCGACAAAACAGCGCCTATGTCATGTGAAAAGGCGTCCATTGTCAGATCAAAAGGCCTCTTGTAGTCTGGGTAAAGGAGCAGTACATCCTCTGATGCAAGAATCTTTTTCATTCTACCAAACTCGTTAAGTGCTTCTTCATCTAATGTTATTTCGATTTTCCACGATTGGTTAGCACCGATATTTCCATTTTCGCCCACGCAAGTATTGTGTTATGGGCTTTATAATCGCAGCGTAGTCCTTTACGAATCGTCTGTAATAGCCGGCCAATCCCGAGAATGAGCGTCAGGCTCTCAAGGATTTAGGGACAGCGAAGTCCAAAATGTCCCTGACCTTATCGGGGCATGTCTTTATACCTTCTTTAGACACTATAAAGCCCAGAAATTCGACGCTTTCCTGAAAAAAAGTTTGTGTAGTACCTGGTCGATGTCCTTTGAATGTTGCTCAGCACTTTCTGAAAAAATTATCACATCGTCCACGTAGACATGGCATATTTCACCGATTTCTTCTCTTAATACGTCATCGATAGCCCTCTGGAAGATGCTGAGCGCATTTTTGAAGCCAAAAGGGAGCCTACAGAACTCGTATTTGCCGCTATTGACTGAGAGTGCTGTTTTCTCCTGTTTTTTAATTTGGTGGAAGCCGGACTTGAGGTCTATTGTTGAAAAAAAATGGAATCTCCAATGTTAGCCAGAATTACAGAAGTATCCGGAATTGGATACTTGTCACAACCGTTTTGTTGTTCGGTTTTCCAAAATCTATCACGAGTCTGGACTTCGTATTGCCATCTTCATCGACGCCCTTTTTACTTATAACCCAAATCGGATTATTATAAGGAGAGCGTAATGGTCTTATTATACCTTATCATCCTGCTCATGGGTAAGGTTGTTTATCCTTTGTACCTTTGGTAGTGCCTGCTGGCCACTCCCGTGTGGTCTTTTCTCTGGCCTTTCCCTACTCAAAAAATCTGGTACCTGTTTTCCGAAGGTTTGAGTGGTGTTTCGGTTGGACAAGCCACTGGGGTTGCCAATACCCGGACAAAGAGCCCTTGGATAGGCTCCTTGATGAACCCTCTCGTCATTCCTGTTTATTGAAGGGGGTCCGTTTTGCCTGAACCTTGAGAGCGATGGATCTACATCTATTGGTACGACCCTTTGTGCCTGAGTTTGTCGCTGTTGGTCAAGCCGAATCGTTCGGTATTGCGGTAAATATGAAAATTTATTGATAGCCTGAATTGTTTGCCTGTTAAAGGACTGGGCAAACATTGACCTAGCTTGATTTGATTCAAGCTCCTGTGCTAAAGCTAATGCAGATCGCTAGGCCTGGAGGAAAACAATATGTCACACAAAGGACGATTCAGTCCTGAGATAAAAACACGAAGAGCGTCTTCGCGATACTTATTATTGAGTGATTCTATTAGGGGTCATAATGGTTTTGTTAATTATTAGGGTCAGCTCATCGTTGAATCCTATCACTGAAAGTTTACCTTGTCTCAAAGTGGAGAGTTCCTGCTCTATCAAATGGATAGGCCTCTTATCGGCGTAGGCGAAGTCTAGCCGTTAAATAATTGCATGAAAATTTAAAATGGTGTTGAAGGACGACAGAACACCAACTGCTGCGCCTACCACCTTATTCCTGATGATGTCCACGGCTTGGTAGTGCCTAGAGCTACCCTGGAAACTTCCAAAAACCTTATAGCCAGTGTGCGCGGCTTGCTTGCAAAATACATAGCGGGTAGGGTCGCCCTTGAATTCTGGCATGATTTTCACCAGATCCAAAGATTCTTCACACACTATGTTTGGTTGGATTGTGACTGGTTCATATTGGACGACCTGGGTTGGAGTTTCAATTCTGGCTAACCTGTTTGTCAACTCATCTATGMGGGTCTGGAATTCCTGCCTTGAATGTTCCGTTGCCGTACGGATTGCGGTATTAAGAAGGATCTGGAGGGTTTGGGAGTCCATCGATTAAAATTTAAAAAATCTCTGATTTTGTATTTGTAATTGTATTTATTTTAACAATTTATCAAATTATCTGATTCGATTACTATATTACTTTCGAATGGAATTCTCGGGATAGTAGCTGCTGAACTTTCTACTTACATAAATATTCCCATGCTAAGTTGTTCTCGGTCTTCAGTGGATGATTGATGCTTGATTATTGACCCTTGAAAGTAACGCCTCTGCGTGGCTTGATGATTTATTGATGATTTTATTGTGGTGTTTAACGTTCTTATCTACAGGTTTCGCCAAACAAATTTTTTTGGTAGTTTTTTACTGTAGTACCTTTATGGTGGCAGTGATGATTTCAATTAAAGAATTTTTATTTTATTTTGTTGTTGTCAGGCGCAAGGTTAAAAGTCTTCGATAAGCATAATGGCCGGATGCATACTTAATGCGGTATTGAGTTCTTAYTAACGTGTAAAGCTGCAGACGCGCCGTCAGCGAATTCGGTGCAAGTGATATTTTTGCCGGATGTTTGGTTACCTGTGGTAACTTATATAAACGTTTTTTTTTTCGTAAAATACGGATTATTTGTTTTATTAATATCGTTACTTATTTTCTTGCTATTAAAATTTCTTGAATATTATTTTTTATTTTAATTTCAATTTTTTTATTTTATATGCTTTGTTTTTAAACCGCAATATTAATTTTAAGTATTTTCTATATAAGTATATAGGCAAACCCCACTAATTGGCTTGTATGTACTTGTTTTTGTGCATACGAGAGCTCGTCGAAGAGATCAATATGCTTTTTACATACGTATCCAAGAATTGTTTGTGATTGTGCTTTGTTCTTAGGCAATTGAGAGCTAGTTGGAGAGATCAATTCGCTTTTTGTGCACAATCCTCCTTGTTTTTGTTTGCCAAAGAACAAGAGGTATTACCGGATAAATGCCAATGTGGACTTTAAAAGGATGTGTATGTGCATATGTTTGAATGTATAGTATTCAAATTTATATATGTATATTTTTTTTGGTTGTGTTCACAAACTTAAGTATATTTTGTGAAACTGATTTTTTTGTATTCGTTTCAATAAACGTATTCTGTAAGTTTTATTTTACCATTCCGTTTGGTTATTTACGGAAAACTACGATTACTCTTTTTTTTTTGGAAAATTAATTAAAATTTTAAATTTGTAATAATTTTGTACCCAAAGGCTGGCTAAGGGTGCAAAGTGYCCAAGTCCATTTTTTGAAATTTTTCAGGACAGACGAGAAACATTTTAAATATTATTTTTGTTAATATTTTTTAAAGCTGTATAACACAATGTCTTTTTATATTCGTAATTGATGACTCAAATACAATTTTAATTTGAAGTAAGCATAAGGTATATAAGGATACTTGTTTATGCCTATTTTTGGGACTTAGCCCATTTTCTATAACAGAGTTTTATTTTTGTAATGGACTTAGCTCTTTTTATTGTTAAACACTTTTGTATTTTCTCTTCGCCTGAAAAGAAAACACCACAAGTTTTATTTAAAGTTCATAGAAACTTTAATTGTTTAATCGAGGCTAATTATATTTCACTTTCTTTTTTACATTTTTTAAAACTAAAAAAAAAATAATAAAATAAATATCTTAAATGTACAAAAATTAGTCATATGTTCCAGTTATCAAAATCTTAAGCACTAATTATTCAAAATAAAGAACAATTCATTGTCAAAAACAAAAAAAAGTCACTCATATGTTCTAGTTATCAAAATTTTAAACACTAATTATTCAAAATAAAAACAATTCATTCGTTTGGCAACTCGTCGTAAAATTTATGGTAGTCTTTTGGCAATGTTACTTTTAAAGATTGTAAGTCTCATGGTAAAGCTGATCCAGGTTGGACCACATTAATGGGGCTAAATTCATACATTTGCGCTGTGGAAGAATTTTCCATTCATGCGGAAATCTTAATTTTAAAAATATTTCTCCATCTGGAGTATACTTCAGTGCTCGAATATCTATCACTTTCGAATCACCTGTACCACGACCAGGACGTATGGTTTTAAAAAACGATACATTTTTAAACAATTTGAAAAATGTATGATCTAAATAGGTCACATCATATGGTTCTGGTTTCTTCCGCGCACCCTTACACAAACCAATATAGTCGGCTGGTACATAAATGTCCTTATTTTTTAATGCAACTATAGAATGTACGCTATCAGCTTCCGTTTGCGTATGACCTATTTCAAGTATTTTTTGCTCAATCGTAATTTTATTATTTATCGATGTATTAAGCAAAGCATTGACATAGTACAATTACGGTTTTGGTATGTACACCCGTCACTGTAAAAAATAATGTTAACCGGGTTATTTTTGTTTTCCAAATTATGCAGAACATTTTTTTCAATGAAATAAGTCGAAATACTAGCGAATTCATCAGCAGTTAATCCGCCTTCGGCCTCGTGCCTTAAAAAGCAGTACGCTTTTTGATTTTTAAAATTATAAAATACTAAGTTATGAACTTGCAACTTAGAGCGGTAATAAAATGTACTGACATTTGATTTCGGTGACATTAAAACAGCTTGATGATCAACTGTAAATACGAATTGCGCGGCATTTTTATCTTTGGTTTTTTCTTTTCTGGCTTCTTTCTTCTTTTCCTAATGGAGCAAGTAATCTTCCTCTGAAATATTTCTGACATGATAACGCGCGCAAATATCGCACTGACCTTTTCTCGGCGCATACAAAGATAATTTTCAAAAATGTCATTAAAAACTGTCATAGAAAGAGGTTGCTTTTCGTGTTCAGTACACCAATTATTTTTATAGAAATTATAAAGCTTTGTCTTAGACTGCCATTCTGATAATAGATATTTTTTTGTGGTTGTAGCTCGACAATAATGAGATTCTGTGGCTGGAAGACTGTCGAAAAACATACTTAGTTCTTGCTGCTGTACACTTTGGGTAGCCATTCATCGGTTGTGTTTGTTTGAATTGGATACAGAAAAGGGCGTTTTCAGCCATTTCAAAACAGTTTTTCCGCTTATGCCCAATGTGTTTAAGTAGAGAGTGCGACACACACGCAAAATTGTATTATTGACTTTAAGGTGATAATGCAGTGTTTGACTTCTCTTGGATGCGTTTCTATGCGACGATTTCGATTAGCGCGCGCTTTTTTGACAACTATGGACTTAAGACTTTTGCTTACCAACACTATACAACTTAAAAACAAAACAAAAATCCCTTTTTTTGTTTTTTAACCCATGTATTTTCGAATTTTCTTTCGAACTGCATCGAAATCTCATTTTTGGAAAAAATGGACTTAGGCACTTTGCACCCTTAGCCAGCGACATATGTATGTATGTATGTTTGCACCGTGAAGAGAGTGCGAGGCGAAGTGGATAAGGTGCAGGATGCTCCCGTATACACTTTATTATATTCGGTATATAGTATGTATGTAATTTATCTGCACTCGGTAAATATAGAAAATGGATTAAATACGCTCACTTGGTTACTTCAAGAGCTGTGTAGGTGTATATATGCAAGTGCATATGTTGCCTTTATGGCGTCTGTGTCTCCTTTTCTCCTTAAGGTTTGCATCCGCTTTCATGTACACCTTCTATTTTGGTTTTTTAATATTTTGTAACTATTTTTTGTTCGTGCACGATTGTTTTGTTTTTGTGTGTATTTTATTGTTTAGACAATCCCAGATTTCGCGCCCGATTTATGTTTTGTTCTTGGGTTTCGCGCGTCCGATTGACTGTGTATGTTTGTTTTTGTAGCCTTTTACATTACCTTTCGTTATTTATGTATTATGTGTATTTTTGTTTTACCGATCGCCGCGTTTGTTTCGTTTTTCTTTTGTTTGTGTTATTGTTTAGGTGCTTTAACTTCACGCGCCCGATGTATGTTTTTTGCGGGTGTAAAGTTTTGTATATCTTGTTTCTGTAAGTTTATGTTTTATCACCGCAGTTTTTGTTACTTCATGTTTGCAAATATTTTTTCTGAGTGACCACACTTGATTTTTTGTTTTGTGTCTTATATTTGAACATTATTATTTATTATTTTTGTCACTTCACCGAGTTTTGCTTGGTAGCTTAGTCTTTTAAATGCACCTTTTGTTGATTTTTGTTTATTATGTATATGTATGTGTATAAGTATATGGGTATGCCGTTTTTTTTAATTTTTATTTTTTTGTTTTTTGACTGAGTGACTGCACTGGTTGTATTCACCGCACAGATGCACAGATATATTTATATGTGTTTTATGGTTTTGTTTCTCCACTAGTGCCTTTCTGTGAGGCGCGAAGGACCATGAATAATTTGATAATACTACTAACCACACATGCACACAATATAATTGTTTAAAAGAAGAAGTCCGAATCTTGTTTAGTTATAATAGTACAATTTATTTAATTTGATGTGTATTACGTACATATTACTTTTATATAAAATGTATGCCAATGTTAAAAAGGGAAATTAGTACAAAAAATATTTGTCGCGCAAGCTCATCGTATCACGTCAGTGTCGACTTGAACTTAGCGCGCAGGATACATAAGTATGTATACTTCAGAGCGAAAGGTATGTACTTTGCGAATAGTGTCGAATGGTGTCGTCGCGGCGCAGTGAGGAAGCGAAAGTGGATGTGCGATGAGTATATGGCGAAAGTGTTGAACCAATTGTATCTCCTTTCTCCTTGTCCATCCTTTTTGATGAGTGAGTGTATACGTATCGTGAGTTGTGTTGGTGTCATCAGCTGTGGTGAATTAAGCTGTCTTAGTGCGCCAGTTTTCCCGGGTAGAGTGGGTGGACGCTTAACTCATTTAAACAGACTGAGAAAACCCCTATTTCACCAAGGAGCAAGGTGCTAAACCTCCAAAGCGCAACCAAGTTGAGAAAATGGAACTCGATCCATCCTCGAGGTTCCGTCAGAGCACTAACTTTCCAAACCAGAACAACCAGATTACGCATAACTCAAGCTTACCTATAGCACATCCCTTTAACAATATCAACCACAATGTGCGTTCAAGAGACCTGCGAATTCTCAAAGAACGTCGGACTTCAGATGCCAGAGGATTAACCATTTGACGGGAGTGAAGCCGATTGAGGTTATCCATGCCAACTTACACTTTTTCCCGGATATTGCTGCCAGACGAGAGAAAGCCCAACAAGAACAGCTGGAGCGGAGTAATGAATACCGCCAAAATAGAACCTTCGAAGTTGGACAAAAGGTCTTGGTAAGGTTCAACAAGAGACCAAGCAACAAGGTCACTCCAATGTACGTCGAGGAAAGAATAGGTGCTGATTAAGGAACAACCGTTCTTATTGTAGGGGTTGCGGTAGACAAGGACAACCTCAAGTGAAACTCTCGACATATCTTTTTTTTTTACATAGTTTTTATTTTGAATTTCAGACATGCGCCCATCTTCGCACTTTTGTCTTGGGCTGCGCTGACAGCTTCCAAATTAACAGACTATTTGGAACGAGACGAGGTACATAAGGCACACATCAAACTTAAAAGAATATGGACAATATATACAAGAAACCACAGATTTGATTAGCGTCTTCCCACAATCACACATGAGGAAGACCCTAGAAGTAGACACCAGTCATTTACGTACTTTATTAGGGACATTAGAGTACACCATAGGCCTGCTCGGAGCCTAAACTTTTTTTGCTCCGCCCTGCGCACAAATCGAATAGGCGGTAAAACGAAATTATCGCACAGGCGTACAGTAGGGTGGGTCCATTCCGGACTTTTTACGATTCGGGATTTCTAATAGTGTGGAAAAGTTGCCTTAGTACTTCCTGATTCCAATTCACCTTTTTGTTTTGAGATCGGATTGCATCTTCAACCCCAACTTCGGCCTTGAAATTTCGGAAATTCGCCTAAAATCGTGAAATTGTCTAC
>NW_017537126.1:81154-86986 GCF_001853355.1 Bactrocera latifrons
ATCAAGCTACCTGGCTGTCTCCGGATCGAAAAACCACCAACCAGATCGATCATGTTGWGATAGACGGAAGACACGTCTATAGTGTTTTAGATGTGCGTGCACTGCGAGGTCCTAACATCGACTCGGACCAATATCTTGCATTTGCAGACAGAAAAAGGAAGAGACCGAAATGCGTGAGTACGAAGAGCTTGATAAGCGGGCCGACAGGGGTAATCCTTGAAAATTCTACAAAAATATGCGGCAGCTTACAGAAGGTTTCAAGACCGGAGCATACTCTTGTAGAACCCCCAAAGGTGATCTAGTCACCGATGCCCACGGGATACTTAAATTATTATAAACACTTCTCCAGCCTGCTGAATGGCAGTGAACGCACAACGCCGCGAGAAGGCGAACCCGATGCCCCAATCGACGACGGTGGAGCAGACGTTCCATTGCCCGACCAGGAAGAAGTTCGAATAGCAATTGCCCGCCTGAAGAACAACAAAGCGGCGGGGGCCGATAGATTGCCGGCCGAGCTATTCAAACACGGCGTCGAAGAGATGATAAGGAGCATGCATCAGCTTCTTTGTAAAATATGGTCGGACGAAAGCATGCCCAACGATTGGAATTTAAGTGTGCTATGCCCAATCCTCAAAAAAGGAGAACCCACAATCTGCGTCAACTACCGTGGGATAAGCCTCCACAGCATTGCATATAAGGTTCTATCGATCGTATTGTGTAAAATATTAAAGTCCGCCGTCAACAAACTGATTGGACCTTATCAGTGTTTCTTCAGACCTAGAAAATCAACAACCGACCAGATATTCAGCATGCGCCAAATCTTGGAAAAGACCCGTGAAAGGAAAATCGACACTCCCCACCTCTTCATCTGAACTGCCTTTATGCCGCGATGTCTGAATTTGGTATATCCGCAAAACTAATACGGCTGTGTAAGCTGACGTTGAGCAAAACCAAAAGCTCCGTCAGAATCGGGAAGGACCTCTCCAAGCCATTCGATACCAAACGAGGTTTCAGACAAGGCGATTCCTTATCGTGCGACTTCTTCAACCTTCTTCAGGAGTAAATAGTTTGATCTGGAGAACTAAATAGAGAAAGTTCCATCTGCCATAAGACTGTACAGTTGCTGGCGTATGCCGATTATATTGATATTATCGACCTCAACACCCGCACCGTTAGTTCTGCTTTCTCCAGACTCTACAAGGAAGCACTCGCGACTTGGCGCTCACTTCGTTGTTGACAGTCATAACTTTGAAGTCGTAGATAATTTCATTTATCTTGGAACCAGCGTAACCACCACCAGCAATGTCAGCCTGGAAATCTAACGCAGGATAACTCTTGCCAACAGGTGCTACTTTGGACTGAGTAGGCAATTGAGAAGCAAAGTCCTCTCTCGACAAACAAAAACCAAACTCAATAAGTCACTCATAGTTCTCGTCCCGCTATATGTTGCAGAGGCTTCGACGATGTCAACAACTGATGAGTCGACATTGCGAGGTTTCGAGAGAAAAGTTCTGCGAAAGATTTATGGTCCCTTGCGCGATGGCCACGGCGAATATCGCATTCGATGGAACGATGAGCTGTACGAGATATACGACGACATTGACATAGTTCAGCGAATTAAAAGANGCGAATATCGCATTCGATGGAACGATGAGCTGTACGAGATATACGACGACATTGACATAGTTCAGCGAATTAAAAGATAGCGGCTACGCTGGCTGGGTCTTATTGTCCGGATGGACGAAAACGCTCCAGCTCTGAAAGTATTCGACGCAGTACCCGCCGGGAGCAGAGGAAGAGGAAGACCTCCACTCCGTTGGAAGGACCAAGTGGAGAAGGACCTGACTTCACTTGGAATATCTAATTGCTGCCACGTAGCGAAAAGAAGAAACGACTGGCGCGCGGTTGTTAACTCGGCTATAATCGCGTAAGCGGTGACTAAAATCTTGATCATCTTTATGTGCGAGTATTTGTCGATACATTTTTGCGACATCCCCTTTGAATACGTATTTGTATATACGCCAATTTAATATGAGGAGCATTAAATGTATATTTTATTATAATAGAAAAATTTGTTACCGGATTATTAAAATATATGTATGTATATATAACCGAAAGCTCTCTTCAAAAAAATTAAGAGCTGTTATTTCCGAAAAAGAATTTAAAAATGCGTTTATCGCTTTTATTGCTCGCGTTTGTATGTGTATACTTGCTGGTTTTTTTTTAATATTTTTTACTATTTTGTCCGCTTCAAAGTAATCCCCATGAGGTATTATACACTTGTGCCAATAGTTTTTCCAATCTTCGAAGCACTTCAAAAAATCTTTTTTTTTATCTTCTTCAGCTCCTCCTTCGTTGCCGTCTTCATCTCGTCAAGAGATGCGTAACGTCTTCCTTTCATGGGCCTCTTCAGTTTAGGGAACAAGAAAAAGTCATAGGGGGCCAGATCTAGGGAATACGGTGGCGGCGGCATCATTAGTGTGTTGTTTTTGGCCAAAAAGTCGCGCACAAGCAACGTTGTGTGAGCAGGGGCGTTATAGTGATGTAAAAGCCAATTTTTGTCACATTTTCTCGGCCTTCTGAGAACATTTTGTACCACCGATAAACGTTGCTTCGGTCCAAGGTAGCTTCTCCGTATGCCACAGTCAACATTCGGAATGCATCCGCGCACTTAATCTCGTTTTTCACACACAATTTGATACAGGTTCTTTGATCCATTTTTTTGAATAAGTAAAAATCGAAGACGATCCGACACGTGCAAGCAAAGCAGCTGTCAACAATTAAGTGAACATTTAAAATGGCCGAGCTTGTCGGCATAAGTGAGAGATATGAGTACCAACATAACGCAACAAAAAATTCGAAATTCGTAACACGTAATCCGCGAAAATTCAAAATTCGCGTTACTTTTTGAACACACGTCGTATATAAAATAATTCGCATTTAGGTATTCGCGGTTGTGTTCTCGCTTTTAGATATACATAATATAATATTAAGCGGTAATATATGTATATTTATATTTATAGAGATATACATATAGTATATGACATAGAGACATATGTACATACATAGAGATCTGCATAAAAAATTTTGATTTCCTTTCGTTATGTTTAATCCGCCTGGGGATATGTATATATGTTTGTTTCTATTTTCTTTTATGTTATATTCTTCTTGCTATTTCTTTTTTTTTCTTTCTTACTTTTACAATTCCTTTCACAACTTAATAAACTGAAGAGGTATTGTCCCTATGATTTGCAACTATTCCTCTCACAGTTAATAAACAGAAGCGGTATTGCCAAAACAGTTTGAAAATAAATACTTGAATTTTTTCTGTGAATTGTGTGTATTGTATACACGAAGGTGAGTTTAAAAAGCAAGGAATAATAATTATTTTAGTTAAATATATATAAAAATATGTAWATATATGTATACTGTGGATACATCTATATATATAAAAAGAAGTTACATTTCCTTGGTAATCTTATAACTCAAGAACCGCCGAAYCGATTGACACAAAAATTTTAGAGTTCGTTCCTACCTATAAGGAGGAGGTGTGTGTGAAGTTTGTTTGGAATCGGCCGTTCCTGAGTTTGACATTTTTTGTGAGTAAATACACTGTACCAAAATCAAGTATTTTCAATACGATTTATCAATTTTACATCGTGCTCTCATTGCGAACAGAATATTAATTTGCTGTCATTGGAATTCAGTTGACAGTTTTCTTATGTGCTTTGAGTTCTTTTATATCTCGCTCTCATTTTGAACAAACATACTTTTGGTGAGTGTTAACCATGTGTTTCTTTTTTAATTGTATTTTAATTGCTTCATTTTTATATATATAGTTCAATTGCCAAGCGTTACTTAATTTTCACAATTTTAATTTGATCTCATTTTCCGGTGAGTGTTTTCTTTATTTGCACAATTGAGGATATGTCCAGTGTGAGTGTATGTGAATTCATATTTCCACGCACACACATTGAAGTTTGAATTATAAATGTATAATTTTTTCTAGAAATAATTTTCAATGTATTGCTTTTACATTCAATTAGTCATACACTGTACTGAAAGAATGCCACGTTCAAGACGACCAAACATTGGAAGACTACAAATGCTACAGCGTTAAATCGAAGATCACAAAGTGAAGAAGATCGTGTTCGACGAAATGAAATGGAAACACAACGACACAGACGGAGAACTCACTTGGATAATAGTGAAGCACCAAGAAACCGTCGTGGGCGTACGTCCGTTTATGATATACGTCAAATGGAACACGCGGCTTTCAATTACGATGCCACCATTGATTACAGCATGTATGCCTACATTGGCCAGATGAATATAGAATGTATACATTGCAAAGCATTTAAATTCATAAACGAAACGCCTGGCATGTGTTGTGCTGGTGGGAAAGTCAAATTACCGGTGCTAGAACTTCCGCCAGAACCTTTGCATTCATTGGTTTTTGGTAATTCGCCAACGTCAAAGCATTTCCTCTTAAATATTCAAAAATACAATTCATGCTTTCAAATGACATCTTTTGGAGCTACAAATATTATAAACGATGGATTTATGATGACGTTTAAGGTGATTTCTTCGTGTGGAATTAGCAATATCATTCTTAATTTATGTGCCGTCCCTGTGTTCGATGTTTTTAGAAATTAAGATCCGTTAACATCTATATATATTTCTCGACCGTTACAGATTCAAGGTCAAATATACAATAGAGCTGGGTCTTTGCTACCATTCCCAGATGGTGATCATAAATTTTTGCAAATATATTTCATTGATGGTGAGAATCGTGAATTAAATAAGCGCTGTGCAATTTCGACGAATACGAGAAGATCAATCGTGAATGAATTGCAAACATTTTTTCATCAACACAATGAATTGGTGAAATTGCTTAAAGTGGCACTCGAACGGATGCCCTCCGATGGCCACAAAATCATAATAAAAGCCGATAAAACACCAATTGGGGAGCACACCAGACGATTCAATGCACCTACGATTGATGAAGTAGCCATTGTGGTGGTTGGCGAACAGTTTCAGTCACGAGACATTGTTTTGTATCGTAGAAATGAGAATTTACAACGTATTACAGAACTCACAGACGTTCAACAGAGGGGACGATCACACAACATCAACATACCAATGATAAATCCAACAACTGGTACAAATACATTTTATTTTGTTTAAATATGATTTATAAATCATTTCCATTCGCTAATTAATTTTTGCAATACAGGTCAAGAATCAACAAAAAAGTCAGTGCGATGAATTTTTATTCGTACCGATTGATGATTCGCCCTCAAGAAACAAATTTTATTTTGCGATGCAATCAACTTTCGCATCAATATATCATCGATATGTACGCCAAAATTGAAAGTGAGCGATTAAATTTCATCCGTTACAATCAAGCCCGATTAAGATCAGAGGAATACATACATTTGCGTRACGCAATAATCAATGATGTAAATGTGAATGATTTCGACCGTTTAACAATTTGACCATCATCATATGTTGGTAGCCCACGTCATATGCATGAATATACGCAAGATGCGATGACATATGTACGAAATTATGGACGTGCGGATCTATTCATAACATTTACGTGCAACCCGAAGTGGGTCGATGTGTCTGATTGTTTACTTGATGGTCAGGTGCCAAAAGATCGGCATGACATAACTGCCCGTGTATTTCAACAAAAATTGAAAAAATTAATGGATCTGATTGTCAAACTCCGTGTATTTGGAGAAGTGCGGTGCTTTATGTATACCATAGAGTGGCAAAAAAGAGGCTTACCTCACGCACATATTTTGATTTGGTGCGTAAACAAAATAA
>NW_017537126.1:89417-98966 GCF_001853355.1 Bactrocera latifrons
GACTTTTCTATTAGCTACAGAACATTTTATTAACTTTACACCTAAGACTTAATTAAGCAATAACTATACATTTTATATTTACATCAGCGAGCCGAAGGTCCTGGYAGCCAGTGCTCCTTTTTTCGTGGAAAAGTAATTGTATTATTGTTTCACGTTTTATAAATAAATAAATAAATAGATACACTAACTGAGATTTTCCCCAGGGATTTTAGGGGATTAAATTATAGATATGTGTGCGCTTCCTTGGGTGATGTTTCGCTTCTGCGCCGGCGTTCCAACTTGTTGACTTATTGCTTTTTTTCGTAGCTCTTTACTTTTGTTTCATTTTGTATGAAGTTTAAGTTGTTTTATATTTATTGAGTATCGCGCCCGTTTTATGTTGTTAGTGGAAATAATGAAAGCGACATGTATGGAATGACTGTGAGGACCCTAAATATGGAAGTAGATCCGTTCAAGCGTGTACCGAGGATAGCCCGATCGCCCAATCAGACGCCAATAATCAGTAAGCCGGTGCGAGCGAGGTTCTCACCACCGGTGTTAGAAGATAACATAACTCAAGCCAAAGTAGCACAGCATCCTGTGGACTAGTACATCTTGGATCTAGTAGGTGATGTAAAAAGACTGACTGAAGCAGTTCGCCCTCCGCAGCGGTCTATAAATAATAATAAAAGGGACATTCTTAGCTCTATAGCAAAGCTATACTCAAAAGCCCTGAGGGAGTACACAAGAATGATAGAAGCGAGACTTAATGTACAGCTCAGGACCGCAACCACGGCAACAACGCCAAAGAGGCCGCGCGAGGAAAATTAGCCTAACCGGAAAACGCCGCCTAAAAGGAATAAAATGATGCGCGAAGAGGCACCAAAAAACCAGCAAGCGGAAAGACACAAAAGAACATCGGGAAATAGCTCTGATAAATGCAGAGAGGAATTAAACAATGTTACCGGCTGGGTAAGCGTCAAGCGGAAGCCACATAGCCACAAGAAGTTTGATCGTAGGCCACCACCACGACCCGATGCTAAACTCATAGCGCGCTTTCTAGATATGGCCTACAGTGATATCCTGATGAAAGTCAGAAAAGAATAAAACCTGCAGAAAACCCTATGGCGCATTAGGAAGACACCAAAAGCTGGAACTCAAAGAAACCCAAATGGAAGAACTACAGTGCGAAATAAACAAGCTATTAGGGGACAAATCAAAGCGCTTACACACGAAGTTATAGTAGAAATTCGGGACCTGGACGAAATCACAACCAAAGAAGACTTTTCGGAAGCTATACGGAAGCAGGTGAAAAAACTAATTCATTTTGATGTGAGTGCAATAAAGAACCCCAGGGCGGCATAGGTGGATACACAGGTAGCGGTAGTAAGCCTCACTGCTCTGGAAGCAATGATACTGCTAGACGAATGAAAAATTTGGATAGGCGATCAGAAAAGTGATAAATGTGGCAAGCAAGGCCATCGAAGGAACGAAGTGGATGTATGGTACGAAAGAATACTGTGCAGTCGTAACGATTGACGTTAAAAACGCGTTAACTTCTGCGTATTTTCCATATATTATATCATGAGCGCTCTTAAATGCAAAAGAACACCAAAGTATTTGTTGAGAATTATCTGCAAATACCAGCAAATAGGCTGTTGCTCTATGATACAGATGAGGAACCAAAAAAGTACAGGGTGACGGGAGGGGTACCACGAGGCTTAGTTCTGGGTCCAATGCTTTGGAACGTGTTATATGACGGAGTGCTTCGACGCCCATTAGAAAGACGGGTACAGATTATCGGATACTTCGATGACATTGCGGTAACGATGGTAGGGAAAGAAACCAGTCAAGTAGAAAGCTTATGTGAAAACACCGCTTTAAGAGTAAAGCGCTGGCTCACGCCAAAAAACCTTCAACTTCTTCTTCTTGTTAATTGGCGTAGACACCGCTTACGCGATTATAACCGAGTTAACAACACCGCGTCAGTCGTTTCTTCTTTTCGCTACGTGTCGCTAATTGGATGTTCCTTCTCCACCTGGTCCTTTCAACGGAGTGGAGGTCTTGCTCTTCCTCTGCTTAACCCGGCGGGTACAGCGTCGAATACTTTCAGTGTTGGAGTGTGTTCGTCCATTCGGACAATATGACCTAGCCAGCGCAGCCGCTGTCTTTTAATTCGCTGAACTATGTCAATGTCGTCATATATCTCGTAGAGCTCATCCTTCCATCGAATGCGATATTCGCCGTGGCCAACACGCCAACGACCATAAATCTTTCGCAGAACTTATCTCTCGAAAACTCGCAACTTCGACTAATCCGTTGTTGACATCGTCCAAGCCTCTGCACCATATAGCCGGACGGAAATTATGAGTGACTTTTAGAGTTTGGTTTTTGTTCGTCGAGAGAGGACTTTGCTTCGCAATTGCCTACTCAGTCCGATGTAGCACCTGTTGGCAAGAGTTATCCTGCGTTCGATTTTCAGAAAGACGAATTCAAGAAAGACGAAATTATCTACGACTTCAAAGTTATGATTGTCAACATTGACGTGAGACCCAAGTCAAGAGTGCGACGACTGTTTGTTTGATGACAGGACATATTTCGTCTTGCCCTCGTTCACTGCCAAACCCATTTGTGTTGCTTCCTTGTCCAGTCTGGAGAAAGCAGAACTAACGGCGTGGGTGTTGAGGCTGATGATATCAATATCGTCGGCATACACCAGCAGCTATACACTCTTGCAGATGATGGTAGCTTCTCTATTAAGTTCTTCAGCTCGAATTATTTTCTCCAGAAGCAGGTTGAAGAAGGATAAGAAGTCGCCTTGTCTGAAACCTCGTTTGCTATCGAACGGCTCGGAGAGATCCTTTCCGATTCTGACAGAACTTTTAGTGTCGCTCAAGGTCTGATTACAGTCCGTAATAGTTTTGCGGGGATACCAAATTCAGACATCCCGGCATAAAGGCAGCTCCTTTTCATGCTGTCCAAAGCAGCTTCTAAATCGACGAAGAGGTGGTGAGTGTCGATTTTCCTTTCACGGGCCTTTTCCAAGATTTGGCGCATGGGGAATATCTGGTCCGTTGTTGATTTTCCAGGTCTGAAGCCACACTGATAAGGTCCAATCAGTTTGTTGACGGTGGGCTTTAATCTTTCACACGCTCGATAGAACCTTATATGCAACGTTGAGGAGGCTTATCCCGCGGTGGTTGACGCTGATTGTGAGGTCTCCTTTTTTGTGGATTGGGTATAGCGCACTTGAAGTCCAATCGTTGGGCATTGGACGAACTTGTGACTCCAGAGGATATCGTGCACCACATGATAAAAAGCAAAATCGTGTGGAATAAAGTGAAGGCTTGGTCTGCATTTGTTCTGCAGGAACTGAGAGGAAAGGAAAAGTGACGAAGTGGCGAGAGCAGAAGAGTTATGGAAGAGTAGTTCACTCAGGTGCCCACCACGAGTCAATATTGGCTGAGCCTGGTCCTGCGAAGAGATGCTTAACGGTAGTCCCTTAGGATTAGTGAACTGCAGTCGGAGTTAGGGTTTAGTACGTAGGTCTACTATTACGCAAGTTCGGCGTGGTATGATAATCCATACTGGGCGTGGTCCCGAAAGAGGTGCACCCTGATTGGACTGGCGGTATCTATGAAAAAATTCCCCTTCGAAACAAAAAACGAAAACATACGTGAATATGTGCGAACATGTTATCAAAACATTTAAAGGCGTGCAAAAAAATATGTACATATATACATATATTATCAAACCTACATTAATTAAATATTTAGGAAAAAACATAAATATGACTTTATTACATATTTCAAAAGGTTTTAAGGATTTTATCATGAAATGGTTCAATTTGTACGTACATAAGATTGTTTTTATGAATGAAGCAAAATTGCCTGTTTAAAGTGCGCTTACGTTCATGAATGAAAATATTGTTGTTGTGTGTTTTTCTACAAATTTGTGCATCGATTATTGATGTGCTGAACACAATGAGCGCGACAGACTGCAAACGACATCTGTCAAATATTAAAATACACACGTTCTTATGGACACAGTTATTTTGATAGCTGCACGACTACATGAATGCAGGCCGACAGTTGTCGCTCTCGCTAACTTCAATATACAGTGGTACCTCGACATACGAGTGCCCCAACATACGAAGTGATGTTTTGCTTTTAGTTACGAGCGAAATTCGAGACACGAGTGGCCT
Source organism: Bactrocera latifrons (assembly GCF_001853355.1). Taxonomy (NCBI): domain Eukaryota; kingdom Metazoa; phylum Arthropoda; class Insecta; order Diptera; family Tephritidae; genus Bactrocera; species Bactrocera latifrons. The sequence continues at coordinate 93,601 of NW_017537126.1, forward strand.
GAAGCTGTAGCTCTCTGGGGAAATCCATGGGTCTAGAGGTGGAAGAGAGAGTCGTGAACGAGCTCACCGCGGAGCACAGCCAGGAACTGACGACTGAGGAGATACACGAGTTACAGTCACAGCAGCATACTGAGGTTATGCAAGAAATTGGTTTTGAGGAATCAGAGGATGAGGTTATTTCTACAAGTGAGATAAAGGAGATCTTAGGAATGTGGGAGAGAGTTTCACAGTTAGTGAAAAAAAAAACACCCAGAAAAAGTGGCAAAATGTCGTGCATCTGACCTTTTTAATGACCTTGCCTAACTCATTTCCGAAACATTCTGAGAGGGAGGAAGAAACAAACCTCCTTGGACATGCTTTTTGCTAAACGGCCTACAGGTGAAAACGAGAAAAGTTTAGCGAAAAAGGCAAAGACCAGTGAGGATATCTATCTTATTTCTTTAAATTTCCTTTTTTATTTTTGTATAATAAATATTTGATACGTTTTTATTATTCAAAACCACGTGACAAAAATAACTGGGGAGACATTTTGGAGGTCGAAACGGATTAATGGTAGGTAGTTCAATTGTTTTTTATGGGGTAATTTGCTTCGAAATACGAGTAATTCACGATACGAGCAAGGTTGCGGAACGAATTAAACTCGTCCGTCGAGGTACCACTGTATTTTATGAGGGCGACATATTTACATGTGTACGCAGATCTGTATATATGTGGGCTTGTGTATGCATTATTTGTGTGGGATTGTCATACGCACATATGCATATATGTGTAGGAGTGACATAGTAACAACATTACGCTAAAATGCAGCCCTACATACTTAACGCACGCAACTAAAACTTGACGAAACTAGGACGYGACGCTGACTCGACCGAAGACAAACGGACAGTTGCTATTCAACTTTCAATAAAGAATCATCTAATGATCCGGAACCTACATTTTGGGGGCTCAACCGTGATCGAGCCATTGAGCCATAGTGTTCAGTTTAGACTGAAAAATGCAAGGGAAAATTTGTACTGAAGTGATATGAAAATGGCAGCTATGAAAAAAAAAAAAAAGGGAAAAAGTGTCGATAAATGAATTTTAAATTGTATAAACAGAGCAGAATTGTTGGAAAGTACAAGCAAAGATTGTGGTGTTTTGAATTATTATGTTAAATAATATATTCTGCGTGTTTTAACTAACGTAGCGCATACTTGTGAAACTTTTTTTTTCCAGTTTTTGTGTATACTTTTGTTCGCCACAACCAATCATATTGCAAGTCCTTGAGCGCAGCAATATTTTCAATGGCGAATAACAATAGACTTTCGCTAAAGTCGATTAATAAGCGTAACCAGGAGGCGATGTCGCATTCACAAATGAATGCTTGGATAAATGCGGATATTAATGTGTAAAGCGTTAAAAGTGGATGCATTTGGTGGAACTGTACATGCAATCTACGTCATCAAACGTTGTTGTATGCAGAAAAAAAAAAAAACGAACAATAAGCGAAGCGTTGGTGAAAGACGTTTGAAAAGCTAAATCTAGCAAAGTGAGAGACCAAAAGAGAAAGAATGAGCAGAACAGCTTAAATGAAATGAAGATTTAAATATTTGAAACAAGTAGTGTATGTCGCATATACAATACAAAAAGCGACAGTGAATACGAATATGAGTTTGAAAACGAAATAGATACAGTGTAAGCCGAACAGCAATATACTGTGAGGAAGAGTGATGATAATATTGTAAAATCAGCGGACAGACAGTGTCAAGCAAATTAACTGCGCAGTATATGCCATCAAGCAACATATTGAGAGAAAGAGTATTAACGAAAACAAGCAGAGGAGAAAGTGAAACCAACGATGAAAAGGTTATAGAGCAGAGCAGTGACAGCATCAACAGAAAGCGAGTGAAATCTAAAGTTGAAAAAGAAGAAGTAACACCACATGCATAAAAGATAGAAAAGTAGAATGTAACAGGTACATATGTATAAGAACAGTAAAAACAGATGTTGTAAAGAGTAAAGAGTTGAGTTGTATAGAATATACTCAAACAAAAGAAGAAATTAGATAAACTAAGAAACTAAATGTTAAAAAGTATATGTTTATAAATAAGAAATTAAAGCTTGATCAAACAATCAATCGAATGAATATGATTTAATGTCAATGAGAAGACAAGATCTATAGCTTGCATAAAAAGAGTTAAATTAGCCAGGAAAACTAAGACTTAAAGCTATGTTATTAAATGTTACTTTACGAATATTAAAATCAAAACAAAGAGAAGGAAATTGAATTAAATAAGGAAACAAATTTATAAATTTGTGTTTGTAGAATTTAATATGTACTACATTTTCTATTTATAAAACGTTAGCATAAACTTTGATATAATTACATACTTATTTACATTATTTTACATATCATTTGAAATATTACCTCCGGTAAATTGAATTTTAACCTTATATGTAGGTGTATCTTAACGTATTGCATATACAACTATAAGTAACTTTATCTTACTTTTATGTACTAAAATTTTATTTAGTTTTGTATTGTAAACTGTACTCTTACTTTACTTACCATTTATAAACATTGTAAACATTATACTATGGACGCTCAGACAATTTTACGTATGACAGTCGAGACATTAAAGGACAATTTGAGACGTATAGGGCTAAGTCAGCAAGGACGGAAAAGCGAACTGAGGGACAGACTTCTCCGACATCACGCACTTATTCAAAGTGATGAGGAAGGCAGCGAAGATGAATCGGCGTATGAGGAAGCCAATCCGTCACAACAGACAGTGGTGGTGAAACCTAGCTTTACTTTAAAAGACATGCAAGACAGCTTACCCTCGTTCAGTGGGACAGATACACTAAACATTCATGAATGGGTAAGAGAGTTTGAGGACAACGCTATCACATTAGGATGGAACGAACTTCAAAAATATGTCTACGCCAAGCAACTTATGAAAGGGGCAGCCAAGTTGTTTTTGCGCAGCCAAGCCATTGTTAGGGACTGGGATACCTTGAAAGCCACGTTAATAGACGAGTTTAGTACTAAATTATCTTCTTTAGATATCCATCGCATGTTGCAAAATAGGCGTAAAAAGGCCAATGAGTCATTTAAGGAATATTTGTACACGCTTATGGAAATTGCGAAGCCAGTTAAAATGGACGACGTTAGTTTGATAGGGTATTTTGTCGAGGGGATTCCAGATTSCAGATTGAATAAGACCATTTTATACCAGACACAAACAATAAAGGAATTAAAAGTGAACTTGCAGGTTTACGAAAAGGTGCATTGTTCGCGACAGTCGCTAAACACGTCGCAGTATGCACAAGGTACTTCAAAGGGTTTAAATTTTCAAAGTGGTGACGACAAGAAGAAATGCTATAAATGCTCATCAACGACACATCTCGCAAAAGATTGTCGTGGTACTAATAAGCAATATAAGTGTTTTAAATGTGGAGAGATAGGGCACAGAAGTTTTGAGTGCAAGATAGGTGCCGGCAAGCAAATAAAACAAGAGAAAAGTGTAGTTAACGCTATGTTTAATTCACCTTGGAGACAGACCAGTGGTTTGATTTTTAAACGTATCCAGATAGACAGTATTATAGTCAACGCCATGGTTGACACAGGATCCGACTTAAGCTTACTGAGGTATGACATGTTTAAAAAGATGGGGTATTCGCAATTAAGCAGCGACAAACGTAGATTACTGGGTATTAAAGAAAGTGAGATAAACACAATAGGCAGTATAACTAAGGAAATAGAAATAGACAATATCACAATCGAGGTTACTTTTCATGTTACCAAAAGCATTGACTTACGCTATGAGGCAGTTATCGGTAATGATATCCTAAAAGTAGCAAATATTGCGTTTGAAGAAGGCTCCGCYGAGTTTACTAGRAAAATTCAGAAAGATTTTGGGGTAAAAACTACTGCCAATATTGATGGCGCGAAATCCGTTTCTTATGATAGGGAAGAATTTAATAGTGTTAATCTTCTTGCACGGGAGTTCTCGTCTCTTTGTTTACAAAATGATTTATGACCATGAGACTGTTTCCTCCTTGAACTTAACGCATTTGTCGGCTACAAAGCGTTCTATTGTACATTCCATGGTTAAACAGTATGATCCAAAACCCAACTCTAAATCCGAGGTACAAATGAAAATTATTGTATCTGACGACGTTCCTATTTATCAAACTCCGCGCAGAGTTTCGTRCATTGATCAAAAGGCAATAGATGACCAAGWCAGCACTTGGYTGAAAGATGGCATAGTCCAGCCGAGCACTTCTGAATACGCTTCACCAGTAGTCCTAGTCTCAAAAAAGGATGGTACAAAACGATTATGTTGCGATTTCAGAAAGTTAAATAAAAAAATTGTTCCAGACAATTTTCCCATGCCTCTTATTGATGACGTGCTAGAAAGACTTYAAGGGGCAAAAATTTTCACAACGCTTGACTTAGCTAATGGTTTTTTCCACGTCCCAATGGAACTTAGTTCCAAACGGTACACATCTTTCGTGACACACAGTGGACAATTTGAGTTCAATTTCGTACCTTTTGGAATCWCCAATTCTCCCGCTGTTTTTTGCCGATTTATTTCCGCAATTTTTCGTGRTTTGGTTCAAGAGGGAATAGTCGTTGTTTACATGGATGACATAATCATTCCGGCGCAAGATGAGGATGACGGGGTGGAAAAGTTGAAAATTGTTTTAAAGAGAGCAGAGAGTTTTGGATTAAAGATAAAGTGGCAAAAGTGCCAATTTCTATTGAAAAKAATACAGTTCCTAGGGTACGTARTTGAGAATGGAGGTATACAACCCTCAGTAGATAAAGTAAAGGCTGTAAACTCATATCCAATACCTCGTGATAAGAAATCATTGCAAAGGTTTTTAGGATTAACATCTTATTTTAGAAGGTTTGTCGAAGGATACGMGGTAATTGCAAAGCCWTTAAGCGACTTACTAAGGAAAGACAACGAATATAAGTTCGATGAAGCACAGCTTCTAGCATTTGAGCAGCTCAAATTAGCGCTAATTAAAGCTCCGGTTTTGAAAATCTACAACCAAAACGCGGAAACTGAGATACATACAGATGCCTGCATGTACGGATATGGTGGTGTTCTTTTACAAAAAGATATTGATGACCAGCAGTTGCMCCCCATTCAGTATATGAGTCGGAAAACCAGACCAGAAGAACAAAAGTWCCACTCATACRAASTGGAGGTACTCGCGATAATAGAGGCGTTGAAAAAATGGCGAATTTATGTTATGGGAAAGAAAATCAAGATCGTTACTGATTGTAATGCTTTCGCGTTAACCATAAAAAAGAAAGACGTTCCTCTTAGAATAGCACGTTGGGCCATGTACCTTCAAGATTTTGATTATGT
>NW_017537126.1:99191-108317 GCF_001853355.1 Bactrocera latifrons
ATGTCTGAATTCTTCGCTGGATTTCAGGTAGATCGTGTCTACAAAGATTTCTCTAAAGCCTTTGATAAAGTTTCACACAATATTCTAATTAAAAAATTATCATCTTTAGGGTTTCACTCTATCTTCTTGCAGTGGATTAAATCATATTTGCACAATGGACGATGCATTGTCAGTGACATCCGATTCATTCATTGCGTCTTCGGGAGTGTCACAAGGAAGGGTCCACTTCTCTTTGTACCGTTTATCAATGACATTTCCTATTGCTTCTCGTTTGCTAACTTTTTTTTAAATGCAGATGACTTACAAATTTTCGCAATAATCAAAAACTCACAAGATATATTCAAACTTCAATGTGATATTGATAGTTTTTATGATTGGTGCTTGGACTCGGATGTTTTTCTGAATCTAGCTATCACCTGCTACCAAACAAAGTGACGACTTTGAATATAAGACAGGCTTTGTTTTTCTCAAGCGAGTGAATTCATTGCAATGTCTTCAACGCCACTGCAGGGATACAGGCAAAGCAGTTAATATCCTCATCAACACTGGACCAACAAACAATTGCATAAGTACCAAATGTAATATCGATCGGTGAATCTATTTAAATTAAAAAGTGAAAACTCTTCATGGTTTCTCAATAGTATCAGTATTAGATAATCTCCTTACATTTTTTAAAACTGATGCATTAGAAGAATTTGATATTCTTCTGGGCGAATAGGGACTCAGAACAGTTAAGGTAGAGTTTCAGAGAGACCTTTTCGGGTATAAGCTCAGTTATAAATATAGGATCAAGAAAGAGAGAGAAATTTTGCAAAAAATTAATTATACAGTAAACACTGAAAAATATAGATCTGAAATTGAAAAAATAATGCAACGAAATGAAAGTACTAATTCAATATTACCACTTATTACCACTGTACAAGCCACAATTAGGACGAAATCCGAAGATCATATCTGAACAAAACAAAATCCATACCCTACATCTAATAATTATTTCATTAACAAAGAAATAAATAAACTTTTAGAAAGTGAAATAATTCAACCGAGTAAAAGTCCATACAATTCACCCATTTGGACAGTTGCTAAAAAAGTACCGACGAACAAGGGAAACCTAAACACAGAATGATTCTAGACTTTCAAAAGCTAAACGCTTAAACTATTACAGATAGATACCCCATACCTAATGTAGCTATGACAATACAAAATCTTGGTAATGCAAAAATATTTACAACTTTAGATTTGGAATCTGGATTTCACCAGATTATTATTAAAGAATCTGACAGAGAGAAAACAGCTTTTAGTGTTAATGGAGCTAAGTATGAATTTCTACGCATGCCTTTTATACTGAGAGGGGCTCCGTCAATTTTTCAAAGGTGTATCGATGATATCCTGAAACTATATATTGGCAAATTTGCGAATGTTTATATAGACGATGTTCCCATTTACTCTTCTTCTCCATAAGAGCATGTCGAGCCCATACGCATTATTATAAATGCACTTCATCAAGTTAACATGAAGATTGCCAATGAAAAGTCACACTTCCTTAAAGACTCGGTAGAATATTTGGGGCACTTACTTAAATGCAATAAAATCCCCGTCGATCCCGTAAAAATACAAGCTATAAAAGATTTTCCCACTCCTACATCACTGAAGGATCTTAGATCTTTTCTGGGACTCGCAAACTATTATCGAAAATTCATAAAAAATTTTGCAGCTATTGTTAAACCACTTATCATGTTTCTCAGCGGAGACAACGGTGGCATATCAAAAAATCAAAGCGCAAAAATTAAAATCACATTAGATGATCCTGCAAAGGCAGCATTAAGTGGGTATTCTGGTTCAGAAATTCGAAAAAATCATTTTTTTTTAGCATATTCTTATAGTATGGCCCTTCAAGAATGTTTACGAAATTCAAATTATTTTCCGAGTTACAGCTCATTTTGTGACGCGCCGACAAAACCGTTTCGCAGCCGGTGACAACTTTAAACTCATTTTTCTCATAACTGCTTTTCTAGAAACGGTGTGCATGCTATCTCAAGTTCTACTCAACCGATTCACATGAAGTTTTACACAGAGCTTTCCTATAAATTATATTATCGCACTACGAACAGCTTTCGAAATTTTTATCTTTTTCATTTTTCAAAAATTCCGAACCACAAAAACACGGGGAAAATACGAAACTTTTTTTTTCAAACCTCCACCATTTTGTAAAAAAAAGGTTTTTTTCTAAAACGTTTCTTAGTGCAATAAGTACACTTTTACTCTTCACGGATTTCGCATAAATTTTCACTTTAGGTCACGGAAAGTATTTATATCTTGCGCACCAGGACAAGCCATTTTTTCATCAGTCTCTACATACTTCGCCGACCTGCACTTTTTTTTAATTTTATTTTTTTTTTTCTTATATTATTTATGTTTTGTATTCTTAAAATATCCATAAAAAGCAGCTGGATAGCCAAAATAATTTTTGATATTTTTTTTCTCGCGTCAAAAAAAAAAAAAAATACATAAAATTCAGGCTTCTAAACCAAAATACCCCCTTTAGTATAAAAAAAGAAGAACTTCAAGCTCTGGTTGATCTTTACCAACCAAATTTCAGCAAACCCTTTGAATTAACCACAGACGCTAGTAACTTTGCAATAATAGCTGCATTATCGCAAAATGAAAAAAACGATATCATTTATTTCACGGGCATTTAGTTACTCGCAATTGTGTGGTCCTTTCAGAAACTCCGAAATCACTTATATGGCGTAGCAAACTTAACTATATACACCAATCATTAATCTTTAATTTTTACCATATCAGAAAAAAGTCCCAATACAAAATTAAATTGATGACAGAAAAATTTCTTCGAAGAATATTGTGCTAAATTCACTTAGAAACGTGGACATCAGAACGTTGTTGCCGATGCACTTTGCCGCCAACAAATTGATAACACATCTAATTCTGATAATTCCCACATTCAGCACAAAGCTCCCCTATACAAAAAATTAACCATTAAATTGAAACAAAACCATACATTCCGTTACCAACGAGAAACCCGAGGACGTGATTTTAAAACAAAGGGGATATCCCGACATCCAACAGCGAATACAACAAAACCAGGATAGAGTCTTGCGTCATCATAATCGCAATCGAAAGCAGCTGAAATATAATCCAGGAGACGTAATATTTTCCAAGACGCACAGGCGTAATAAGAACGCAACACGGGAAGCACGATGTAAAAAAAATAACGGAAAGACTGTAACGACTAATAAAGGACGGATTATCCATAAGGGTAAGTAAGGCATAAAGTAAAGCATAGTAAGTAAGTAAAGGCATGTACGGAATAATTTTCTTTTTACTTTTCAATATCGCATTATGCGACAATGTAATAGATTTAAGTAACAAAAAATATGTTCTCGTAGAAACTGACCCCGTATACATATATAAAAATAGTTCCTTTCTATATCATATTTCAAATTTATCAAAAATACTTGGAAGACATAATGAGATATTCTTATAATTTAAAAAAACACCACGAAACAAAAATATTAATTAATAAAATAGAAACAAGAAATCAACGTATGCCAAATATCTAGAGGTAGAAAAGATCTCTTAACTTTTTTGGTTCTGTACTTACATTTATAACTGGTACACCAGATCATGACGACCTTAAAAAGTAGTAAAAACTTCAATTAATATGCTAATAGAAAATAATAACAAACAAAAAAAAAAGGATAAATTCACAGTTTGAAGGAATTCTTGAAACACTCGATCCTAAAGCAACAAATGGGTATTTAATAATAGGAGAAATTTATAACGAATTACAAAATATATTAATTACTATTAATTTCGCGAAAAATAAAAATGTTTACTCTGTCACACTTAATTTCGATGATGTGCATGAATTAATAAATCATGAGGAGTTGGATCTTCCCCAAATAATATATTGGAATATTCTGATCCATAGGATTTTTTTTCAAATAACCAATACTCGAAACTAACTGTAGACTATTTAATGTATACACTTTATCACAAAAGCATGGTAAAATTAATTTAGATCCTAAGATAGCAAAATGCAATAATCATCAGTTTTTCAAAATGTAAGAATTTTTTCAGTATATTTGTAAATCAGAATACTCTGATAATTGTACTATCAAAATATTAAACGATAAATCTTCTTCTTCTTAATTGGCGTAGACACCGCTTACGCGATTATAGCCGAGTTAACAACAGCGGGCCAGTCGTTTCTTCTTTTCGCTACGAGGCGCCAAATGGATATTCCAAGCGTAGCCAGGTCCTTCTCCACATGGTCCTTCCAACGTAGTGGAGGTCTTCCTCTTCCTCTGCTTTCCCCGGCGGGAAAAAGGTCCAATCAGTTTGTTGGCGGTGGGCTTTAATCTTTCACAAAATACGCTCGATAGAACCTTATATGCGATATTAAGGAGGCTTATCCCACGGTAATTGGCGCAGATTGTGGGGTCTCCTCTTTTGTGGATTGGGTATAGCGCACTTAAATTCCAATCGTTGGGCATGCTTTCGTCCGACCATATTTTACAAAGAAGCTGATACATGCTCCTTATTAGTTTTTCGCCGCCGTGTTTGAATAGCTCGGCCGGCAATCCATCGGCCCCCGCCGCTTTGTTGTTCTTCAGGGTTCGCCTTCTCCTGGCGTTGTGTGTTCACTGCCATTCAGCAAGCTGAAGATGTGTTCCCGCCATAATTTAAGTATGCTCTGGGCATCAGTGACTAGATCACCTTTAGGGGTTCTACAAGAGTATGCTCCGGTCTTGAAACCTTCTGTAAGCCGTCGCATTTTTTTGTAGAATTTTCGAGCATTACCCCTGTCGGCCAGCTTATCAAGCTTTTCGTACTCACGCATTTCGGCCTCTTTCGTTTTCTGTCTGCAAATGCGTCTCGCTTCCCTCTTCAACTCTCGGTATCTATACCATCCCGCACGTGTTGTGGTCGATCGTAACGTTGCGAGGTAGGCAGCCTCTTTTCTCTCCGCTGCGACACGACACTCCTCTTCGTACCAGCCGTTCTTTTGCACTTTCCGAAAACCAATGGATTCGATTGCAGCTGAACATAAGGAGTTTGAAATGCTGTCCCACAGTTCCCTTATACCGAGTTGGTGACGAGTGCTCTCAGTGAGCAGGAGTGCAAGCCGAGTAGAAAATCGTTCGGCTGTCTGTTGTGATTGCAGCTTCTCGACATCGAACCTTCCTTGTGTTTATTGGCGTGCATTTTTTGCTGCGCAGAGGCGGAACCTTGGCTATAACAAGATATTGCTCCGAGTCGATGTTAGGACCTCGGAGCGCATATCTAAAACACTGGAGACGTTTCATCCGTCTATCACAACATGATCGATCTGGGTGGTGGTTTTTCGATCCAGAGACAGCCAGGTAGCTTGATGAACTTGTTATGGTGGAATGTAGTATCAGCGATATGTTGAAAAACCTCGCTTTGATTCACCGATGTGAATGATAATACTCGGCGACGGAGTCTCTCTCCCACCATCGGTCTGGTTGGTGGTTTTTCGATCCGGAGACAGCCAGGTAGCTTGATGTATGTGCTTATGCTGGATCCCGTACTAGTACTACAGATAACCATATTTCGGACCCCGACGAAGTCGATCAGCCTTAACCCGTTTGGGGATGTTTCGTCGTGGAGGCTGAGTTACCGACCATGGTGCCAAAGATACCTTCTTTGCCCACCCTGGCGTTAAAGTCCCCAAGCACGATTTTGAGCCTTTATTTTCACAAATCATCATCAACCAGCTGGGCAGCGGCACCTTCCCAATTAAGGGACCGGATATTCCAAGTGCATGCCCTCAAACCATAGTCCTTAATTCGTTTGTCATGGTCGTCATCAAAAGGGGGGTCACTCATCCGAGACTTGCTGTTTTCTTTCATTGGGGTGGTTTTTTTACGTGACGGGTCCCAAACTCAGCGCAAAACCCTATGTAGGGGATGTTTCGCTTTCTCACTTTCGGTCGCCTTCAAACGGATGTTCTTAGGCTACCCAGAGGATACTTGGTCAAAGACCGGAAGTCGTGAGCTGCTTGAGTCATATGTAAAAGAATCGTTTCTGGCCACTCCCAAGTGAATGGCGATCAGAGAACTTTCCTCACATACGTGAACTTCTACACATGACTCCATCCTCCAAACGATAAATCATCACAATGTAAAGCAATTCATGAAAATAACTCTCCACTCCAAATAATAGAAAACGGTCATATCTTGACATATTATGAGCATTCTGGGAACAGTATGTCCAGATCGCTCATGCTGGTCTATGAGTTATTTGAGATCGAAATGAGCCGTTTACAATAACAGCAATCAGCAGCAAAGTAGCGAGGACGCTCTATTTTAAGAAGGAGGGGAGTTAGCGACGCTGAAGATAGCCTAAGTAAATTTCACACTTAACCTAAACAAACAATAAAATTCCCGGATTATAAACACAACAGACAGAATTCCATAACGAAAAACCGATAAGCATAATTAAACTAACTTTGTTCTAGCAAGTAAGCAACCATTCGCATAAGTATAAATAGCATTAAGATTGTAAAATGTAGTCAGTAAGAATAAGAAATTATCAATAAAACAGGCACCACGAAAATAAGTGTACTTCCCACATAAATATAATTTCGTTTACTCGCGACAAGCAACAGTTTGTTAACTCGCGCACATTATATTACTGATAAGCGATAATATTATGATTTGTATTTCAATTGTACTTACAAACATATGTAATTATGTATGTGCTGATATGTAGATGCTTATGAAAAAAAAAAAAAACCTTAACTTCAATTGCACCGAAGCTAAATACACTTCATAGGTGCGTTTCTGTTAGTAATTATGTGTTCAGTTTGTCTGGAAGCTATATGCTATAGTAATCCGATCTGAAAATTTTTTTCGGAGATTATATTATTACCTTAAGCAGTAATCCATGTCAAATTTCGTGAAGATACCATGTCAAATGCGAAAGTTTTCCTTACAAGCCCTTGAATGCGATCGTTTGGTTTGTATGGCAGCTATGCTATAGTAATCCGATCTGAACAATTTTAAGCAGTAATCCATGTCAAATTTCGTGAAGATACCACGTACAATGCGAAAATTTTCCATACATGAACTTGATTCCGATTGTTCAGTTTGTATGGTAGGTATATGCTATAGTTAACCGATTTGAACAATTTCCTCGGAGATTATATTTTTGCTTTAGAAAATAACCTGGGCAAACTTTTATGGAAATACATTGTGAATGTGCAAATTTTCCATTCAAGAACTTGAATCCGATCGTTGTATGGCAGCTATATGTTATAGGGGTCTGACATCGGCAGTTCCGACAAATGAGCAGCTTCTTGAAGAGAAAATGATGTTTACAAAATTTCAAAACGATATCTTAAAAACTGAGGGACTAGTTCGTATATATACAGACAGACAGACATGGCTAAATCGACTCAGCTCGACATACTGATCATTTATAAATATACTTTATAGGGTCTCCGACCCTTCGTTCTGGGTGTTAGAAACTTCGTGACAAACTTAATATACAATGTTCAGGGTATAAAAAGGCGTGTGGCACTCGGGGACTGCCGCGGTAAAGCTATTGCATAGCATTTTGCATCAACTTACGCAATTATAATTATTTATTTATTTTATTCATGCAGTATTTCTTTCTCTTTGGTATTAATTCAAGTTAACCGAATCCAGAAATTCCGTAACAAACAATCCTCACGCTCCCCACTCCGACGGGCACGGAGGTTTGGCTTGAAGGCTGTGCCAGAGAATGTATAAACATAGAGAAGGTGTAGGTTCGATGTCGAACATTTTATAAAATTGTGATACCTACGGCATATGAGGCCATAGCATGTATTCGCAATCAGGGAATATTGAAGGAAAATAAGTTCTTTTGTATTCCACTTTTAACAGCCAAAAATGTGTACACATACAGCTCTCTCACATACTCAAGAATATGAAGTGACATAAATATATGTATGCATGCTGCTTATGATAGTATCAACAACAGCATTGTGATATTTCTATGCTCCAATTTTTGCTTTCGCAATGTATGCAAATATGTATTCTTTTGCGTTTTGCCGTCGGCAATTCAATATTGACATGTAATCATAATTTTGATATGAGTATAATTTTGTATGAGTGCATTCAAATTCAATTCAAAGAAGTTTTTCCGTTCCGCTACGCGCGGTAGAAATGTAACACAACGTGTTCAATAATGAACATTTTCGTTGATACGAAGGACATTCAGTACGCATCAATATATTTAGTTTTATTATACTTAAGAATATTCAACAGAGTAGATAAGATATAAAACTGTGTACCCTGCCAACCATGAGCGGGTAAAAAACCAGATAATCATGGTTGTATTTTAAACAGCTGATGCAAAGTTATTTATACAATATATTTAATTTAAAAAAATATAATTTCATCTGAAAAAAGAAAAGAATTATTAATAGCTTAAAATAAAAGAGTGAAAAAAAGATTATAAAAGACAAATAACTGAAAAGATAATAAAGGTTATTAAAATCTGAAAATAAATAATAATTACATTGAATTTGTAATATCTAAAAGAAAAATAAAAATTAATTGTATAAAATGATAATAATATCTGAAAGAAAGGGTTAATATTATCTGAAAAAAATTAAATATATTAAATACAAATAGAATTTACTCTGAAAGCAAACATTTGTTTGCCGCCTTAAACGCATAAAATACATACATACATATGTAAATAAAATACATATGTAATAAGTCAAATATATACATACATATGTATGTATTTATGTTTGCGTATTATATAAGACTGCGCAGTCCAATTTCAATGTACACATACTTTTTTCACATACTTACTAAACAATTGACAGAGCCGTAACTAGGGCGTGGCGAAGGTGGCACCTGCCACGGGCGCAACAGTCGCAGGGGCGTAACGTAGGTTGAGCCTACATACGCCTGACGAAATATCGGTTGCTGAGCGTCCGAAAGAGCTACCGTCTGAAACTGGCGCGTCACCCACGGCGGGCGAAACAAGAGACATAGGGCGCGAACGGACCGAAAAAAGTGCAGCGCCAGAGCCAGTGCAGTGGGCAGCAATGCGGCAGTACCACACGTGCCAGTGCGAATG
>NW_017537126.1:108413-111272 GCF_001853355.1 Bactrocera latifrons
ATAATAATATCTGAAAATATAAAATATATTAAATACGAATAGAATATACTCTGAAAGCAAACATTAATTAAATAAAAATAATAATAACATATGAAAGAAAAGATAAATATTATTTGATCATTTAAAATATAAAGCAAACATTTGTTTGCACATAAAATACATTCATATGCACATATTCAATGTACACACACTTTTTTCCTACACTTACTAAACAATTTATATTTGCTGCTTCTGATGATATTGTTGCAGCTGTTCATTCTGATTTCCAATGGTAGAAAAACAATTGCAGTAATTATTTGCAAATTATTTTAAAAAGATCACATAAAATTCATTTACTTACCTTCTTGTTATACGAGCCTCCTTTACGATAGTACGATCACGACCGACATGCGTCTTTCATTGGTTTTTTTATTACCCTTTTTGGGATTTTCTTTTGGCACTATTGACAATTATGTTTTCTCCTTCGCAATCATTCAACTAAATCAAGAAATGAAAGAAACTTTTTTTCATCGGATTTAGGTAAACAAAAAATAACCCGAAAATGTGCTGTGGTGTTAGTGCATAGAGAAAAAATGTGTAGTTGTATTGAAATATTTGACACAAGCGGGTAGCTGTGGTTGGCAGGGTATGCACTCAACAATTAACAAACAAACATATTTACTTAAGATAACATATTGATCTAAGATATGCATTTAGGCAATTGAATACAAATGTACATGTGCACTTAAAAACAACCCCATACCATGTAGCATATAAGTTAACGCAACATACGCCGAAATTGGCTTACATAGCTTTTACAAATAACCAACCACTAAAAGCTTACGTAAGCATGCGACTCGGACAGCGGTCGTTATCCCACGGTTAAACGACACCACACGCGCATCCGGAGTAAATGATGATACAGCACCGCCGCTACTTGAGAACGTCAGTGCTGCTTTTCAAAAACAACAACGACTTCAATGCACCTGTACATGCAACGTGACTTGCTAGTATAAATTAGGCGTAAGAAGATTTTTGTACTGAATTCTAATTTGGATGTTAAACAATAAATAACTGGCGCCCAACGTGCTAGTCGCGACTGAATAAGTTAATCGAGTAAAGGCCCTTAAGAAGGCCTCGCGCTGCGGCTCAAACTACTAAACAGGACGTGACAGCAGAATCAAAAAGGGATAACTTCGGTGGAAGAAAGCCCGCACCTAATGAAGAGTGCGCAAGGTTGGATCCCAAGTAGCCCCGGCAAAAAGGAAAATCCCAATGCGCCGTTGGACTTTAATGTAAGAACGTAAATTAAGAATTTAAGTAAAGAGAAATAAGAGTTTAATTCAAATAAAAATAAGTGAAACAGTAAATTTTTTAGTGAAATTTAGTTGAGAGAAACTTATAATAAATTAAGCAACTTATTACATGAAGTGTATGAAGTGAATTGTTAGCGTAGATCTAGGAAAAAAATACAAAACAGAATTTCTTCAATTTAAACTATAACAAAAAGCTTGTACAGCTTATAATAAAATAAAATAAAGAACCTGGATCAGTTCCAGTTCTTATAACACTAAAAACAACTCTGCGATTCACCACCAAGCGGATCCTCCAGAGATTGATAAATCCAATAAAAACAAAACGTAGTTACAAATTGGTAACAAAAATAAAACATAATTTCAATTTTAAGGTAAATTTTTTTGATCATTCTCAAGCCTTCATCAAATTTTTCGAGTTAAAAAACTTCAAAATGAGCAATCCCGAATCCATTATCAGACCCTCCATTCTTAATACCACCACCATCCACTAACCCCCAGGCAATCCCAGAATTAGTAACGGATCAAACAATACACCCCAGACACCCAGGAAACTTGACAGGACTCGATAGGATACCAGACATTGTAATGTGCTTAAGAGACTTTTCTGGTGATCCAAGAGAGTTCGCTTCTTGGAAAAAAAAGTGTTGAGAGAATCTTGAAAATATGCAATAGCGAAAAAGGTACCCCACGTTATTTCGGCATTTTAAATGTCATACGAAATAAAATCACGGGGAATGCCGACATCGCTTTGGAATCCTACAACACTCCTCTAGACTGGGAGGCCATTTCGAAATGCCTCAACACACACTACGCCGACAAACGCGACATCAGCTCTTTAGAATACCAMATGTCATCTTTATATCAAGACAATAAAACAATAAACGAATTTTACCAAGATGTGTTCTCACATCTTTCCTTAATTTTAAGCAAAATTGCTTGCCTTGAAATAGGACCAGAGTCCGTAAACATACTGACGAAAACCTACCGCGATAACGCACTGGATACATTTGTTAGGGGATTAAACGGCGAGCTTCCAAAATTACTCGGAATTAAAGAGCCGACCGATTTACCCCAAGCTCTCCAGTTGTGTATGAGATTGGAGAACCAAACTTCACAACTCAGCACGCCTTCGGAACCAACCCACATTCCGGAAATCACACCCACTACCACTTCCACCAAGGAAGCAACAGCACTTAACACAAGCCTTTTACCCAAGCCATGCCTACATACCACATCCAATGCCTCTCATGCAACAAACAGCATATAAAACTTTACAGCCCCAATATCAACAGTATCCTCAATACCAACGATACCTAACCTACCCGCAAAATCAACCACCAAGACCCAATCGATACCGAAACCCAACAGCTGGACCCAATCAATACCAAAATCCGCCACCTAGACCCAATTACCAACAGAACCTACCACCAAGACCAATTCAACCCAAACCCCCAATTCCAATGGAAATAGATGATTCGCAAAGGACAAAACAAGTAAATTACATGAACAGACCGAACAATAACGGCTTCGCCGGAAAGCGACCGAACACGATTTCAAACCAAGT
>NW_017537126.1:113567-114940 GCF_001853355.1 Bactrocera latifrons
AGTTCAATAAACGGACAGATAGAGCGATTCCATTCAACACTCTCCGAAGTACTGAGATGTACTAAGGCAGAGAAAATCCATACCGACTTTGAAGATCTGCTTAATAGGTCTTTGTATAAATATAATTATTCCATTCATTCCACCACAAAAAGAAAGCCTGTAGAAGTATTTTTTGGAAGAACAGGCGGACCTAATCCTTTCGAAAATATTAAAAATCTCAAAAATAAACAAGAAAAAGACCTAGAACTTCATAATAAGAATAGAACTGATTTTAAGACATACAATAACGAAGACGCTATTTACGTTCAAATAAATAAAAGACTAGGCAATAAATTAACGCCCCGTTATAAAAAAGAAATAGTTCAAGAAGACAAAGGCAACACGATTGTAACAAAATCAGGTCGTACCGTTCACAAAAGTTTCATAAAAAAATAATACACTCAATTTTTCAGGATCTTGCTTGCTTTGTGCAATGCAGAAGTTAAAATTTTGGACTATACGAACAGTCACTTAGTAACGATAGAAATAGCAACCGCAAAGGTTCAGACCGGAAATTCAGATTGATACACACCATTAACCTCGACCTATATGACTCCGTGCTCAACGAAATACGTTCCTCAATAGAACATTACGTAACAAGGAAAGGCCGTAGCTATTCATTCTTATCCCAAGAAGAAAAATCCATCCTATCCCTATTATCCCAGCTCAAACCCAAAAGAACCAAGCGAGCAATAGATTTTCTTGGCACAGCCTGGAAATGGTTGGCCGGATCCCCAGACCATGAAGATTTCAGAATATTAAACAATAAAATAAATAACCTGCTGGTTAATAATAACCAACAAGTAATAATTAATAAGTCTATTCTAGAAAGAATAAACAATCTGACGTATATTTCTAATGTAATATTAAATGAAATTAAGTCAAATGACATTGTCAAATTAGAAGTAGAAAAGGGTATTGAGAGAAAATTAAATTTAATTAAAGAAGAGCTAACAAATATAGATTATTCTATCCAGTGGGCGAAAGCTGGAATTGTAAACTCATTTATGTTATCAAATGAAAAATTAGTTGTAATCAACGAAACATTAGAAAAACAAAATACGCCTTACATAAATGTAATCGAAGCTATTGAATTTAGCGATGTCAAAATTGCATCAAATTTATCATCTATCATTTATATTATGAAATTTCCCTTGACAAGTCAAGAGCTTTGTAAATCAATAATAACAAAACCTGTAAATCTAGGAAATAAGGCTATTAAACTCGAATACGAAAATTAAATTGTTTGTAATAAAGACATATTTGGTGTCAAAAATAGCTGTAATAATGTTAACGATTTAATAATTTGTAAGCAAGATAATTTAGAAAAAGTC
>NW_017537126.1:115025-117946 GCF_001853355.1 Bactrocera latifrons
GCAAGTTTAACTATTGAAAACAAGAATTATACAAATAGAAATCAAGTTCTTGTACAACCTCTACCAGCTATCATCAAATCAGCAGGCGTTACAGCACATCTCGAAGAAGTCCTCTCTCTGCAATATTTGAAGGACCTTAACGTAGCAAATATCCAACAAATCAATGCCATCAACACTAAATACAAAATCAGCCTATTCACTGGGTCCACAGCAATAATACTATTACTTTTTGCCCCGTTTGTAATGATAGCAAGGAAGATCCTCCTCAAACGAAAAACAAAATTTCGTATTCAGATCAATAATAATCTTACACCAACGAAAGGATCAATCCCTACACTTGACGATATTTCAAGGACATCCAACGAGGACGCTGCATGTTCTCAAGGGGGAGGAGTTAACGCAACATACGCCGAAATTGGCTTACATAGCTTTTACAAATAACCAACCACTAAAAGCTTACGTAAGTATGCGACTCGGACAGCGGTCGCTATCCCACGGTTAAACGACACAACACGCGCATCCGGAGTAAATGATGATACAGCACCGCCGCTACTTGAGAACGTCAGTGCTGCTTTTCAACAACAACAACGACTTCAATGCACCTGTACGTGCAACGTGGCTTGCTAGTATAAATTAGGCGTAAGAAGATTTTTGTAATGAATTCTAAGTTTGATGTTAAACAATAAATAACTTATACAATGTGCTACATACATATGAACATGCACACATACACATATATTAATATAGTTAAGATAGTTCTTAAAATTGTATATAAATACGTGAAAATTTTAAATAAAATCAGACTAAAATAGTTCTTGTAGAAGTAAACACTTCTCGTAGAATGAAATAGTTCTCAGCTTAAATAAAATCTTTATTTTCCCCCCACCAGTGGTAACGATATAAAGCATCTTATTTAAATTTAAAAGTTTGATCTTACAAATCAAACAGTTTTATTACAATTCAAACACAACGTGTTGGTTTGAGTCGGTACTCCGGTGTCGCTGTTTACCCTCTGAATACCTTCTGATCTTTATTAGTCAATTCACTTATATTTATATTCTTACAATTCTATATGTAACGGCTTATTACTAAAGATGCTTTGGCATTACATTAAGTGATGAAATTCCAGAGCATTGAGTTTCTAATTATTCTCATTATCAAAAGAAATAATGGAATATTGAATTATGCTTACATACTAAAACAAATGAAGTATTCATTTCTTATTAATTAAAGTATTCTGCTGACCAAGCAGTAATACTGTGGGAAGACACAATTTGCTGCTGCCGTTAACTTGCATAGTAATATTTATAGTCAATTTCTATTTGCATATTTAATAACTTTATTTGATTTTTACATAATATACTTAAATATACTAATAAGCATTTTTGTATTATGTTTCTTACTAATAGAAATCAAATTTATCACAATATTATGTAAATACATCGTCTATCATATTAATCTTAATATCTGCTCATATGATTGCATATGTAAGCATGTGCGCGTTCAGAAATTAAATTATGTTTTTATCACTTATCAATATATTGCATATGCGCGCATTGATCTGCATGCTCCTATAATACATTCATATATACTTATACGTACAAATATTTGTATAAATTGCCGAACAAATAATGCATAAGCATACAAACATACACATGGGTACTCATGTGAATATGTCACCAAAAAAAAATTTAAGCATTGTTCTACAAAAACCACAATTGTCTCAGATATAAGAAGCATCACATGTCAATATTGCAGCCGAATTGGCGAAGCCCAAATGTAGTAAATTTTACAACAAAAACGATTTCGTTCATAACGCCGGCGCATATGCCACAAGCGACCTCGCTTCATTCATAAAAACGGACGCTGTAACATCTTCCCGAACATGCCTTTGCCTAAATTGAACAACTTTCTGATGCTTCTTCACAGAAAGGAGTCAGAAAAGTGGCAACAACGGAGTTGTCGATTTATAATATTTGTCCATTCTAAAATATTTTTCCGTGACTCGCAAAAATTTGCGTCGATATGTATTCAATCTCATACATATGCATACATATTTACCCTAGTTTGTAGGGGAAGCTGTTACAGCGGCAAGGGAAGCGGTCAATAGGCGGCCATTCGTTTGTTTTTTTTCGGCACAGCCTGGATTTTCTATCATCACACAAGTGCTCAACCAATGAGCGTGACAGATATTAGAATACACACGTTCTTAAGGACACAGGTATTGAGACAGCTGCACAACTACATAACTGTGCCCCTAAGAACGTGTGTATTTTAATATTTGGCAGATGTCGCTTGCAGTCTGTCGTGCTCAATGCGTTCAGCGCTTGACTCTTTGACAAAACGTAAGTTTCGGCCATTGGTTGACCGTGACAACGGAGATGCGAAAGAAGCGTGCGACACTTGTGATTATGAATGTATGTACATATGTATATGGCTCGCATTTGCTTTAGTAAACATACAGACAAATGTGCCAAAGAAATAATATATGTACATATGCATGTGTCATGTCTGAGTGGGTTGCGTTAGGTTTTTTCGTTGCGGAATTTCTGGATTCGGTCCCCGCGCTCAAGGCCTGCGATAGAAGCTATGCAATAGCCTAATAAAATATAATATACATACATGTTATATTATTGCAATATAATATACTATATAACATGTCCACATACATACATACATGTTTGTGAATTTATAATACATTTAGGCTATTCACGGTAAGGTAGTTATTAGATTAAAAATAACCTCTATGATCCGTGAACATCCCGTATTGTATGGTTATATGCTTATTTTTACACAAACAGCTGTTCATTGTTTACATTTTAAGTTCAATGAAATTTCTACTTATAAAATGCCTAAACAAAGTTTAAAAAGCAACATAATTGAATTTAAAATAAGTTCTGCTATTCAGAAAATGGACTTTA
>NW_017537126.1:118181-120224 GCF_001853355.1 Bactrocera latifrons
TGGGTTGGTCAAAGTTGGTTATTTTGTCATACCGCATTTTGTTGTTGTTTACTTAATCACAAACCACATAACCACATAACCCGATAACCACCTTATCGTGAACAGCCTAATTATGAAGCATATGAGATATTTAAAAAGTAGCTCTTATTTGTACATTAACTATAAATATTACTTTGAAAATAGCATAATTAAATTATAATGTTATTAATTTTGAATAAATTTAGAAAAATTCGCAAAATGATACTCATATCAATTAATATAATTGCATATAAAAGTATAAAAATATAAGCAAAAGGTCAACATACGTTTGTAAAAGCAATGTATATTTCTGAGCATAATTTTTATTGAATGCTCAGCTCTGTTCACGCGCCACTGTCAATATTTCTCCTTCTGAGCTTGTTGTGGTGAAACACGCTCATCGCATTTTGTTTTGTAGCCAAAATATTTTCCTTTCACCGCGCCGAGAAACTTCTATGATATACGTTTTCTGCTCGCCATCTTCCTTCACTTTGTGTCTGCTATATTTTGAGGCGAGTTTATTTCTACGGTCTGTTTTGCTGTAAATAATGTCGCCTGTCTTATATGTAATCGTTTTTATTTTTGTGGTGATAATCTAATACCTTAATTCGTTTTTGTTGAAGAATATCCCCGATGTCGGGATATTTTTCTCCGTTGAAAAATACGTGCTCGGGTATATAGTCTGTTGATGAGTGAATAGTTCTATTGTATTGGAGGACGGCGTTATAAATTTCTTTACTTGGCGCGGTTTTGTTCTGAACTGCTAAACTTTAAACTAACTCAATTAGTTTACCGTGTAAACGTTCGACTTGTACGTTCTTCGTTGAATGATGCACTGGGGTAGCTGAGTGCGTTATTTGTAGTCGATTGTATACGGATTTGACAACATTTGAGTTAAATATACTTTCGTTATCAGTCATGAGATATTTGGCGTTCGGGAAAACCTATGTTATTATTTCTTTTATTGATTCATGGCAGTCTATCTTTGTGTGAAGTTTACGTAGATAACAATATTTAGTATACCTATCTATAGAGCTAAGATACTACATATGCGTTGTTAATATGAAATATATCAATTTGAATGTACTCTCTCACATGCGTTGGTGTTGAAGTTCTTATTATTGGCTGTTTATTTGGCTGCTGTTCGTACTTGTGTTGTAGACATATTTCACATGCCTCTGCTACTTTTTTACACATATTCATAAGGTTTGCCCAAAAATGAGTTAACAATATTTCTTGAGTTGTTTTTACAATTTCTGTGTGCACGAATATATAATATATCTGTGTGACTATTTCTTGTTGTTCATTTTCAGAGCTTACATCTGTTAATAGTTTTTGAGCTAATACAAAGTTAAAATTTGGAAAACTAGTGAAACCTTTGCCTTTTAAAGTATTTCTTCTTCTATATTCAACGCATTAGTAAGCTTTGATTTTATAACATCTCTAAGTTTAACAAATAAAACCGCTGTATTTTTAAAAAATATTGTATGTCTGAATCGACTAGGAAAAATTGTTTCAGTCAGAACTTCGTCTATTTCATTGTTTTGCAGTAAAATTATTTGATTCCTGAAGCAATTAAAAGATTGTTTAACTCTTTTTATAATTTCGTTTGGTGAACAATCTGTAGTATTATTGATTTGTTGACGCGAAAGAGCATTTGCTACAATATTCTGGTAACCAGGTTTATAAACTAGTTTGTCATATTGGACTTGGCACCACATACTTTAATAATATTTTTCCAGCGTTTTTGTTTTGTATTGCAATTTTTTTTTTCAGAAATAGAAAAAATCAAAGATTGGTGATCGGTGTAAATTGTTATATCTGCTACGCCGTATAAATAATTTCTTAATTTTTGTAATGACCATACAATAGTAGCTCTTTCTCATTGGTGCTATAATTTTGTTTCACTTAGTGTACGTGAAATAAATGCGACTTTTTGACGATTTTGGGCAGAACTGCAACAATAACAAAGTTGCTTGCGTCTGTTGTCAAATTGAAAGGTTTGGAAAAATCTGGTTCAAATAG
>NW_017537126.1:120584-144675 GCF_001853355.1 Bactrocera latifrons
GCACTTTGGTTCTTTGATATTAATCCTAATTCGTCTCTCAAATGAACGGTTAGTGATAATATCTGCCAAGCCCTAGAAAAGATCGTAATTATTTTATATTTTCAGGTTGTGGGTAGTTTTTTATGGATTCAATTTTCTAAGGATCAAGTGTTATCCTATTGTTTTCTACAATGTGTCCAAGGTATTCAACTGAATCCTGGAAAAAATGTGGCTTTTCGTCGGAAAGTTTTATGTTAGCATTGTGCAGTGTGTTGATTATAGTCCGAAGGTGTTCCATTTGTTCTTCGGGTGTGGAGGAATATATTAAAACATCGTCAATATAAACACATGCAAATTTGCCAATGTATTCTTTAAGGATGTCGTCGACGCATCGTTGAAAACTGGATGGGGCATTCTTTAATCCGAATGGCACCGTTGACGGAAATGCTGTTTTTTCTTGACCTGATTCTTTAATATATAGTATATTTAATGAAAACCTGATTTTAAATCGATTGTGAAAAAAATGTTTGCTTTTCCTAAACTTTGTAAAGTAATATTAATATCGGGTAAGGGATATCTGACAGTAATCGTATGAGCGTTAATTTTGTCAACAACCATCCTTGCCCTTTTTTGGGACAGTTCATATAGGAGAATAATATTAGCTTTTGCTTGGTTGGATTATACCATCATTTGAGAATTTTTCAATTTTTTCCTGAAAAGTCCGGAACTGACATGGAATATGGATAATATTTTGTCCATATCGGATCTTCAGACTGGGTTCTAATTGGCACCTGCATTATTATTTCTTTTCATAAGTTCTTCTACTTGACTTGTTAACTCATTACTACTTACGGTGCAATTTATTTTTATTATATTAATTTTTTTTGTGTCGAATTTTGAGTATATTTTCCTCTGGTATTTTAAATTATATTCGGACAAATTCACTTTCGCTTTTATTTATGAAGTCCTTGTTCTTCAAGAATCATATCGAATTCGAAAAGTTGGTCAATTTCAAAGAAAGTCAAATGATACTCATAAATTGCAATTATTTTTTAGAGCAATTGACTGAGTCAAAAAAGTTTTGTTTTTGAATAGTTTAGTTTTAACTGATTTTCCTATTCTGCAGCTGAAGTTTATATAATTACTAGAGGACCCGTCCACGCTTCACTGTGGCTAATACATAGATAATACTACTACCATCTATATGATTTCTATTAGTTGGATTATAACTATTAGTTAATGAGATATAGCAGTTTTGTGAAGCAACTTGTGTTAGTTTCCAAAAAAATGGATCATAATGCATTGCGTATGTTAATAAAGCATTTCTTTTTTGGGGAAAATACTATTGAATTTGGGCTCTGCATCAGGGAAATCCACCGTTGAAAAGATATTCGCCTCGCATGTTCATAATCCAACAAAAACAACGAATAACTGATTCTGAGAATTGTTTAAGTGCTCTCTAATCAGAATAAAGTCGACTGCACTTGATGAACCGGTTCTCAAGCGTGGAAAGACGAAAAGGGCGGCTGGAAAGGTTATGACATCAGTCTTTTGGGATGCGCCTGGTATAATACTACTCAGCGACTGATTATTGAGCCAGTTATAATCTATTACACTGCATATTTGGTTACAGTTCTTTTCTTCTATTCTAAATACTTAGCACTTGTATTACTTTTGAGGAAGATTATTGTTAAAATTGTACGCATATACTCAATTGATTCCTACAAACATGAATTTTGAACAAATGCTTATGATTTAAAATATAACTTTAGTATTTATGACTCGTATTGGATTTTAACAAAAAGAGATAAAAGGTATGCTTCCTTACCCTGGAAAGCTATCTCCCCACCAATTTTGAGACAAATCTGTTCAGCCGTTCTTGAGTTACAAATGGTATAACTAACACAACTTTCTTTTATATATTAGTTTGTCAAAAAAGTCTTGCGATTTTTTCGCTAGTTGGCGCTGAGGGCGCGTAGTTCTAGTTTTATTCGTCACATCGGGTCATGCTATATCTTTTTGGAGAGCTCATTTCACGCGCTAAAACGTGTTTAATTTATTGTCGTTTCTTTTAAGTCGTTCGTGAGCTATAGCGTCGCAAACATGGAGCAAAATAAGAGAAAAAATGCATCTCAAGCCGCCAATAAAATTTATGCAGTTTATGGACCCGATATAGTTTGCATTTCCACCGCACAATGATGGTTTCAACGTTTTCGTCCTGGTGTAGAGGTGGTGGAAAATGCGTCGAAAATTGCGATAAAGTCGCTGAATTGGTCGAAAGAGACCGGCATAGTAGCAGCCGTAGCATCGGTCAAGAGCTGGGCATGAGTCATCAAAAAAAATTTTATGAACAATTGCAAATTCAATAAAAATACTGCAAGCGTTTTTGACAACCTATTATATGGATTAGTGGATCCTGTGTCCATTAATAGGGTCACGGGCGGACCGAATTTTGTTTGAATGCAGGGCAGCCCGTTCACCCGCCTTAAAAAAGTACACCCTATTTGATGATTTTTTTTTTTTTTTTGCGGGTGAGGGGGTGGAAAATGCCTTCCGCATCATCGGTGCTATCGTCACAACAGCGGTATGTGCCACTTGCAGGTCACTAAAAACCCCCCCTCTAAGGAACCGTCGCCCACCCGGGGACCGCATTTGCATTACTTCAGGGTGGCGTTCCATTTTTCTCTAAGAGATATTTGCATCTGCGCACGTCCAGGTCCCGCTTTTTGCTACGAAGCAAAATTGCTGCGAAATTCTTGATAATCTCCCAGTTTGCTTCGCTCTCCAACATGACGTTGACTAAATTGTCGCGTTTATTGGGCCAACCAGGTTTTTTTCGGCGGTGCGTTCTCGTTGCCAACGTACACATTCAAAGAATGTGTGGTCAGCGTCGTCTTCTGTCGCGTCGTTATATAGGCATGACGGCTCTTCGACTTTTCCCATTCTGTGGGGGTACTTTTTGAAGTATCTGTGACCGGATAATAGCTGGGTTATGTAAAAATCGACTTCTCCGAATTCACGGTTTGTCCATAAGTCTATATTTTTTGCCGCGACTTTCATTCTCCCATCTTTGTTGCCATGTTGTTGTTGTATCTTTCCTTATTTGTTGTACTGCGTTCTTGTTATTATCGGCTGATTTCTTTAGCTCCCACATTTTTTTTTTTTCATATGCTAGAAGCTCAATTGGGGCATTACCGCTTATAACTAATATTGCATCACCTGATACTGTCCGATAGGCTGATGCGACTCTGAGGGCTGCGGTGCGGTGCACCCTGGCCATTATCTTACGCCGGTTTTCCTTCTTAAGCGCGTCTGCCCAGATCTCGGCTCCGTACAGTAAGACGCTGATTGTCGTCGACATTAGGAGCTTTCTCTTTTCTTGGCTGGGGCCACCTATGTTGGCCGTTAATCGGCTCCGTTGAGAGGTGATCTTCGCTGCCTTTCCTGCGGCGTGCTGGATTTGTACCCAGAAGGTTAGTCTGGGTCCAGTCTTACGCCTGGTTAGTTTACAGCTCTCTGTGTCTTAAGAATATCCGTAGTTGTGTGCATGCTTATCTCGAGAGGTATGTGCTTATTTGTTAGCAGTAGTAGCTCTGTTTTCTCCGTAGCGCGCTGGAGGTTGTGTGTGTCGAGCCATATTTGCGTCCGTATCATGACCTGGTTCAGCTTTCTTCGCGCTTCTTCTGTATCCCTTGCTGTGATTACGGCCGCAATGTCGTCCGCGTAGCCAATTAAATATGATTCTTCTGGCATTTCTATTTTTTATATAGCGTCGTATCTTATGTTCCATAAGTCCGGGCCTAGGATGAATCCTTGTGCTGCTCCTGACGTAACCGCTATCTGACGTGGCCCTTCTTTAGTTTCATATAGCAGTTTTCTGTTGCTAAGGTAGCTCCGCACCACAGCCCTGAGGTAGTCGGGTATCTTGAAGCTTTTTTCGAGAGCATCGATCATGTCCACCCATCTAGCACTGTTGAAGGCGTTATACATGTTCAGTAGTACTGCCGGGCGCTCTGCTGCGATTATTTTGAGGATTTCTGCTGGGATCTCGTCCGGGCCGGATGATTAGTTGGACTTGAGCTTTCCAGTGGCTAGCTGCAGCTCTTCCAGGGTGAACTGGGGAATCCGCGCAGATCTTAGTGTTTGTTCTGGATCCCTAGCCCTCCTTTCGTGGGGAATAGTGCGTTCACGATGTGATCCATTTTTACAGCGGTTAAGTCAGGTGACTTTGCTCGAGCGCCGAGCTTCTTTGTAACTACTTTATATACAAGCCCCCAGGGATTTCTGTTTATATCCTCGCGTAGTTCCTCCCATTTTATCTTTTTGCTGTCGTCGTTGGCGAGCTTCAGCTCCTTTTTTGCTACTTTGTATTGCTCGGCTTCTTTGAGTGCGGCTTCTCTGCGCCTGGATCTCGTGTAGGATCTGAGGAGGCGGAGGCATGTGCGTCTGAGTTGGGCGATATTTTCAGTCCACCAATAGACTGCTGCCTTGTGTTTGCTTTGGGAAGCCTTAGGCATTGATTTTTTACAGGCTCTTGCTATATTAAGCATTGTGTGCTCGACAATTTTTCTTGCATTTTCTGGAGAGCTGCTAGATGGCTTTTGTTCGTCTATTGCGGAGATCAGTTTCCGCGTTGCAGTCTTTTTCCTGCACTGGTTAGCGTTTGTTCCTGGTGATCGCTGCCAGTGTGATCCTCCAAGACTTTCCATTCCTTTATTGAGCCTGCCAAGCGTTCTGCTGATAGAGTAATGTCTGGTGTAGTTTCCCCGCAACCCGGTCTTCTAAACGTGGTTGCATTTCCCGTGTTGAGAACTATTAGGCTTAAGCGCGCAGCCATTTCTAGAATGCGCTTTCCTCTCGAGTCCGTGTTTGGCATACCCCACTCTACGGCTTTGGAATTTAGGTCTCCGGCGACAATTAGTTCACCTTCTATAGACCTGGCTGTGCCCTCAATATTGTCGAGCTTTTCTTGGAACTCCTGTATGCTATCGCTTGGCGTCAAGTAGCAGCTAATTATTGTAAAAAGATCGAATTTGGCCCAGACGAAACCATTGCCGTTCCCTTTGTCTACAATGATGGCGTTACTCCCTGGAGCTGCTATCTTCCAGCCAGGTGCCTCTCTCTTTCTTTTTGTATTGCTCGCTTATGATGATTAACTCCTAGGCGTTCTCCGCCACCATTTGCGAGAGTAGTGAGTCTGCAGCCTTGCATCTATGCATATTGGCCTGTAAGATATTCATTTCTTTTAGTATTTCCTATATACCATACATTTTGCGGATCCCGGTCAGCTTCTGTCGGGTCCTTTGCAATCCCAGGTTAAGTGCCCTGGTCCAAAACAGCGAAAGCATCTTTTTGGG
The DNA here is from genome assembly GCF_001853355.1 of Bactrocera latifrons. NCBI lineage: Eukaryota > Metazoa > Arthropoda > Insecta > Diptera > Tephritidae > Bactrocera > Bactrocera latifrons. Next base: position 125,921 of record NW_017537126.1, read on the forward strand.
GTTTCTTTCAGTCGCAGCCTGCAGTTAACCCAGCCGATTTTTATGCGTGCCTGTCGAATTAGTATGTCAGCCTTATCCTCGTCGAGCGTTATATATGCCCTGACCTGCTCTCTTGTGTTAGGTGCTGTTATGCTTATCGGCAAGTCTTCGATGGAGTCCTGTAGCACTTTTTTTACAGCCTCTGCTACTAGTTTTGTTGAAAGGGAGTCGAGGTCTCTAATCTCTATTCTGGCTTTTGGTTAAAGGTCGGCCACAGTTGCGGATTCTCGGAGGGTCGTCTTGAGTGCTTCGCAGAAACTGGCTTTTGTGGATTGTCCTTTCTCCAGCTCCAGTAGTACAGCTCCGGCTCTTGTTTTGCGAATCCCTTTAATTTTCACCTCTCCTTCTCTTTGGTTTACCTTGCTACCGATATTCTTGAGGACCTCGGCGTAGCTATTTCCTTCTGCTGGTTTTATGATTACGACCTCCGATTGTCGTTTGGGCCTACTTTTTGCTCTCTGGTTTGAGGCGCTATTCCTTCCTTGTTGTCCTCCGTTCTCCGTCTTTTGGATTTTTATTTTCCGTTCCTTCGGTTGCGAGTATCTTCCTTGTTTTTTTGGGAAAGACTTTCTGCCACTCGCCGTCCTTTTCACTTCTCGGTCGCACTGTTTCTCGAGGCTCCACTGGCCTTGTCGCCCGCCGCTTCAAGGTTGTTGGCTCTGGGGTCGTGATCCGTCTGCTTAGAAGACCGCGTCTTTTCTCGTTTTCTGCGATGAGCCAGTTTCTGCGGTAACTCTTCATTATATCGAAGAGTTCGTCCAGCTGTGTCGCTCCGTTTTTGACATCCAAGCTGACGTTCTTTTGTTTTGCCATCGCCGTCTTCATGATTTGCACAATGCTCTTACATTTTTCCAAAGATTCCTCTCCTGCTCGCCTCACTTGAGGGATGTACTCCTGTTTCGGCGAGTTTTGAGGTCCTCCTGTAGTGGCCACTGGAGTGCTCTTCTCTTTTGTTTGCTTTGCTGGTGGTTCTTGTGGGGCAGGAGTTTCCTTCGAGGCTGTCTTTTCTTCAGTTTTTTCTAATTGTTTAAGAGTTATGGTCAGTGGTTCTACTACTTCTGCAGAACACGGTCCCATATTACTCGTCTTGAGCATCTTTGTTTTGTTGTTCTTTAGCTCGTTCCTTCTGTTGGGGTTTTTGTTGTTGTTGTTGTGTTGTGTTCATTTTAGATCTATTGGGTCTCCGCTTCAAGCCGCTATCTCCGCACATTATAACAGTTGCCCTTTATGAACACCGTGGTTATCTATGCAAACAGGAAGGCCACGCTAGTGTTGACACAAGTCCTTATGGGAGCTTGTGCTCAGAGCCAGGTTCAGGCACGAATCAGGAGGTCGTCTCAACTGAGCCTGTGCGGCCAAGAGGTTTTGGCGACGTGCATTGAACGTACTTGAAGACCTGCCAGGGTTTTAACGAGACGGAGGTGAGACCAGCATTAGCCTGCCAGCCATTTCGGTAACTCTTACCTACTGAGTTGATAGAATACTGCCCTCACCAGCACTTTGTCGAACTAGTCCATTATTTATTTCCAGTATTCCATAATCAAAACCTTACTGGCCTCGATTCTGATGGGCGCTTGCCCAGTGTTTTCGCCGGCGTCTGTGTGCTTTTGGTGCTGCTCACTGTATGGTTCCCTCGTCGCTTTGTTGCCTCCCTCTCGTGGGTAGGTTCTCCCTCGGTGCGGCCCCGGTGGGGGTTTCAGACGCTTATTTAAAGGCGGCATCTTCTCGCCTCTTCGGCGGAGGTTCATTGGGGGTGTTAGGCGTTTTGAGCCAAGTCCTCCTCTCCTGCAGCTCTTGGTCGGCGGCTGTATATTACTATTCGCAGCTAACCTACTTAGCGTAGGCCGTCCACTATCCGCCAGCTGCGACCCCGGTAGTAGCCTGAGCTCAACCTTACCCCCTATTTGATGATTGTAGTTGTTGAATCATCCTTGATTGTTGCTGACCGTAGAGTGAGTATCGTTGACCTCGAACTGATGATCAGTATTGTCGTGATAAATGGTGCAAGCTATCGCATACGCCGCTTCTAAGTTTTGCGGGTTATTGCTATACAGTGCTCCGCTAGTCCGCTAGTGGATTTGGAGTTTAATCATAGGATGAATGTACGGACTGCCTCTTGGTTGACATAATTCTTCATCCCAGAGTTGTTTTGGTCACAAGACATCTCATTTTTTGATAATGCTAAATTAAGTACCTTTGATACCTCGCTATACAATTCTGCGAGGGTTTTCCTTCCCTCCTACTACCTCGCTGGTGTGAGTTACGACTTTGTTGTACTGGGTACTTTTGCCGAGTGAACAATTCTGAGAAATATGCTTCTAAAGTCAAAGCGATGCCATAAAATACCTTTGATCTGTAGGAATTCAAAGATAAAAACTCACGATTGTAGTGTATTTTCTATGGAAAATTTTTAAAGGCCTTGGTCCAGTTCTTAATATTAATATTAAGGTCTAAAATTTTCAGGAAATTTTTTTAGGGTATTTCTAAAGAAATTTCGTAACAGGACTGAAAAAACTTAATAGTTCAAAAAAAGAAACACAATAACGTATATTTAATATAAAATTGCTTTGATGTCGATCCTCAGGTTGACGTTTTACACCATAAAGTATTTCCCTGTCTTTGATTCTTATATGTTGCAAGAGTTAAAATATTCGGTTGCACTCGAACTTCGACCTTCCTTCCTTGTTAGTTTTGCTTTCGTCGCGAAAAGCCGCTTGTACGCAAAGGCATGCTCGGGAAGAGGTGAGTGTGCCCTTGCGTTCATTAATGAAAATTTTGTTGTTGTGTACTATAAATTTTGACGTCGGCAAATTTTGCTGCCATATTGACTTCTGATGCAATTTGAGACGATTGCTGTTTTTTCAAAACTATGTTTGTAGTTTTTGCGGTTAAGACGATTTTTGTTTTTGACAAATTTACATGTGTAAGTACTCGTAGATACATATATATCATATGTAACTTTGTTTATACATTATCTGTGTACGCACATATGTGTCTATATAAATTAATTCCCGCGACGAAGGAATTTTTAAAATATATATATTTTATATCCGTGAACGCGTTTATCCGCTTGTGAATTCTAGTGGATTGTCAGATACAAATCAAAACTTTATTTCCAAAATATTAGTACAGTGGTACCTCAATTCTTGCACATCTCGATACTTGCAACACCTCGACTTTTAGAAGAAAGATATATTTTACATTATGTACTTAGTACTTGCGACATCCAAAAAATTTTACCTCGATACTTGCGACAAGACCTTGTTTATTTTGTTAACGTTCCTTAGTTCGAATTTATTTTTGAGAAGTCCCGTTTTTTTCGATGATGAATTGTTGTAACTCTAATGCAGGCGTGTTTAAGGAGATTTTAATCGGTTTTAACTGACGTCTTGTCTAATGCAGGTTAAGGTAAAATTTTTCCATGCAAAAATACAGGAAAAGAATGGTGACTTTCGTGCTGGCAATGGGTGGATCACAAATTTCAAAAACAGATATGGAATATGAACACTGAAGACATGTGCCAAAAAACTTTCGAATAATGCTCATTCAGTTAACAAATTTTTGCAAAACTCAAACAAAATAATGACTGATTTAGGTTTAAACAAGGAGCACATATACAATGCCGATGAGTCTAGCCTCTTTTGAGAGCCTTTGCCTGATAGAACTCTTGTGCGATCAACAGAAACCCCGGCTCCGGGACTTAAAATCAGTAAAGAAAAGATAACTTTTCTGGTTTGTATGAATGCGTCTGGTAATTATAGAGTGAAATTAATGGTTATTGGGAAGTCATTGAATCCACGCTCACTTAAAAATTTTGCTGATTAGCCTGTTGTCTACAAAGGAAACAAAAGCGGTTGGATGACCTTGGATTTGTTTGAAAAATGGTTTCATAAAACATTTGTTCCCGAGGTGTGTAGATGTTTTGCTTTAAAAAATGTATCTTATCAATTTAAAATTTCTTAAAAGTACAGGTAAAAGAATTTCTCCGTGGCGGAACTCTTCCCGAAAAGGCTTTTCCATGTCACCCCAAATATGGAGAGTTAAAGAGTACTGATGGTCAAATATTGATAATGTGTCTTCCTCCGAATTGTACTGCTGTAACTACAAAACAAGGCTTTTAAGTCACATCGTTCGACGAGGAAAATCAGTAGGCGATGCTCTGAAAAGCATTAGCTTGAAAGACGCAATATGTTTTTTTTATCTAATGGATGGAATGCCGTTAATGGGTCTTCAATTCGGTCATCTCTTCAAAAATTGTTTGACATAACAACCGTTACGTTTACAGCTAGCTGAAGATACATCCAAACATGCGAAGAAAGTTACGTAGGCGGTTTTGTTTACAATTATTATTGTTATGTCTTCTTGTGAGAGCGAGCGACATTGTTTTGATAAGAATGGATTATTGGATTCAAAACTTAAAAAGCATATCGAATTCTTAAATAATCAAAAACGTTAATTGAGATTTTTTATTTATGAGATTGTGTAATTGCAAAATGAAAATATTCATTAACTCCCCACCTTTCTAATATTAATCGTTCCCGAATCACTATTATTTTGAGTTAATTTATATACTATATTTCATCTAAAAGAACATTATATGTGATTTCTTGAAATTGCATATTTTCGATTGGTTTGAAAATTTCGCGAAATTTTTTTTACTTTTATTGTAATGTGAGTTATGAAAAGTATTACCGAGATTAAAGTCATGTACCAAAAAAATTAATGAACTTTGATGTCCTTGTTCCATTCTACTAAAATATTTTTATTATGTAATTGTAACAGGTTATTAGCTGCTTCGATATATTCCAAAGTTTAAAATTATTTATATGGTTATTTTTAAGATAATTCCAAATCTTTGTTGCAATATTTTCATAAGTTTGGTTATTTATAACAGTATTATTTTCAAAAGTTATTAAATATTTTCCAATTAATGTTTGATTGTTTAGAATAGCTTCTCTTGAAACTAATATCACTCCTGGTTTAATTTCTTCAATTTTAAAACTTTTTTCTTTTAATATTTTACAGTTACCTTATTTTTTATTTAAAATTTCTAACAAAATGTGCTTTTTTATTTCATTTACAATATGTTTTTGAACTTTCTGTTTTATAAATTTGAACATTAAACAATTTATTGTTACAATATGTTATGTTCTTATCAATAACGATTTAATTCTTGCATCATAGTACTAACATGTTAGTTCTATTTTAGGTATTTTATATAAATTATAATTATGTTCTCTTCTTGAACTATTTTAAATTAAGAAATGTCCATTAAATCTGTTATGGTCATTATACCGTGTTGGTAATATGTTATGTGTTTTATTTTATCAAAATGTAAATTTGTTTTATCTAAAATTCCAATTTTACCAAAAGTTATTGCATTTATTATATTTTGCAGTTCAGGTATAACATATTGATTTCGTTTTCTTATTATTTACTGTGTCATTTATGTATATAATAACAGAATTTATATTAAAAAAGTCTGAATTTGTTGTGAATTGTTTATTGTTATTTGTAAGTAGTTCGTTCAATTTGTCATTCATTTTTACAAAGTCGACATTGTCTGTTGTTTCAGCTATCTATCCAGAGAGCTTAATTCATTTATACCCCTATTTTGCCTAAAATGATTTTGTTTGAACTTTTCTAATAAAGTTGCAATTATCAAAATTTCAGATTCTGTTTCCTGTGTAATAATTCCTAGGCTGTTATGGTTGTGTTCGTTATTACTGTAAAAATTTCTATTTTCATCAGCCATTATATTTTCGAAATAAGAATAATAATAAGAAAAATTAGTAATATTGAAATATTGTTCCAAAATATTTTTTATAATTATTATTTTCATCATGTTTAATTGAAACTTCTCGTTTCTAATTTATTTAATTCTTCCGTCGACTCGATTTGTGGAAACTTTTTGTTCCTTTTGTTGTTGTCTTATGTTAACCATTATTTTCTCTGTTTTGGTTCGTGGAAACGTTATGTTCCTTGCTATTATTATTTGAATATTTATATCCATGGTTTTTGCAATTTTTTCGATATCAATGTGCTTAAGCCCCTCAATTTGTTAGGGTATTCCAAGATTTTCAGACCCGCGATCACAAATGCAAAATGAAAATACTCGGGTAATTTCGTAAACAATTTTGCTTTAATGTTTGATATATTTAAAATACAATAAAATGTTTAAATATATCTAAATAAATTCGGAAGGTTGTGGCGTTCGATTAAGAGCAGTTGGTTGTTTTATTGATGCTGGGAGGAACTGGTTGGAAAATAGAAGTTTATTTGTAACACGTGAGAACTCTGCGGTCGAATTGTGTTGAGATCTGGTGGATTTACCAATCGGAGTAAATATGCGAAAGGTGTCGACGCGGCGCAGTGTGTAAGCGAATAGTAAAAAAAAGCAGCGATGATTCAACCCTTTTGTTAGTTATTAGATAGTTGTCATCATCTGTGGTAAAATCCAATTTGTCCCCAGATGTGGTGTATTAGGACATGTTGTTTTCAGATGTTGAGTCTGGTGTTCTGCTCAGGGGAGTTGAGTTGTGCTAGGGTGCGCCAGTTTTTCCCGGATAGAATGGGAGAAGCTTTACTAATTTAAACACATTGTATTCCGCATAACAAATTTTCCCATTGAGCACATCAATCTGTGCCTCAATATTTTTAAGGAAATTGTACCCTAGGGGAAGATCAGATCAGATGCCTTCAAATTCCCTCAATTCGTCGAAGATCTTCCCAACCCCAAACAAGGTTATTATGTGGTAATATTTGATAATGGAATAGCCATTCATGGTTTTTATCCATATGTAGTTGGCTAATATACTCCTTTGTCATAGACTCCTGTCTTGATATAGCAGAAGGTTGCTCCCGTATCGACAAGAGTTTTTAAACTTTTATTTTAATTTTAAATCATAAAGTTTGAGATAGGGATAGGGGACCCCCTCTGCGCCTAAAAAAATGGCTCTCATTTATATTTTAATAATTCTCTTATTTTTTTCTTGGTAACTTTACACCATGTGCTTCTTGGCTTTGACCCCTAATAACCTAAATATTTGTATTTGTATTTGTTATTTTGGTTTTATATTTTGATTAAAATTTCTGTTACCTTGTTATCCCCTTACATTCCCCTTACATTAAAAAGCGGTCAAAGCGTCACCGTTAGCCTTTTTGTCATATTCTTTTCGTATTTTTGGGTTTTTTTTATAAGGGGGTTATATTCACCACAACCGTAACAATTTGAGGTAATTTTTATATCTATTTTTTTTCCGCCATCCCTTCCTTAAGAAAGGGACCTCTTGAATTCTGAAGAGTCTGGAGTTCAGAATCGAGCTTATGGTATAAACCGGAGGGTCTCCCTTGCGGTGGTGGAACGCCGTTTCAATATACTTTATTATATGGCTGGTCGAGTCTTTAATTATTATTTTATCGATTTAAATTGGGAGGATAGATTTTAATTTTTTATAACTGCCTTGGTTGGTGAATGGTAGAGAATTTTAAACTTTCATAGGCTGGAAGGTCCCCCGAGGCTAGTGAATCGCAGCTTTTGATTATGTTACTTATTGGTTGTACAGACCCTTCTCTTATTTTTTGTTCTTTATATTGATCATTCTTTCCAGTACGCCAGTGTTCAAGTCTGATGATAAAGCCCCGGATATGCTGCACATATCTGTTCTTAATGGCTATGACACAATTTATAATATTTTTATTTTCTTTGATTATTTTGTTTTTTTAATTTCTGGACACTAGCGCCCTTACAGAAGACGCAATATGATAGTTTCATATATTTGGTAGTTGGGCTGTTTCCCATTTTTAATACATATAGTAACAGTAAATTTTAAATACAACTTACAAATATATTCTGTTGCATGTTGTCAACTGCTCCAGTATTTTTGCTTGGTCCAAATTTGAGATGACTTATTGGCCGTTACTGCTTTTCACTGAATTTCCATCAAAATCCGGCTGTACTTTTCCTGCTATCTCCGTATGTTGTTCGATTGAGCTTGTTTTCGTCGTTGGTTATATTAACACACTTATAGTAAATATATTTTTGTGCAAGTTTTTTGTCATACTTTTTCTCTCACTGTTACTCTTATTAAGACCAGCTAAAACTTTTTACTTATTTGTTTGACCCAGTTAGTTCCTTTTAAATCTTTTCCTCGTTTTTAGTCACAGTTAGTCCCTTAAAGCACTTTTAAGACACAAAAAGTTTTCCTTATTATTGTTTATTTTCGAAGGCTCAGCTGCCTTTCTAGGTAGACATGAATAGGTTTTAGACATGAATAGGTTTTATTAAACTGTTTCTTTTGAACAAAAAAAAAAAGAAATGTTTGTAATTATTTTTCTTCCATTTTTCACTTTAGTAGGCACAAATAGTTTTTTTTACTAAACTATTTTATTTGAAAATATTTTTTGTAATTATTTTTCCTTCATTTTTCCTTTTAGTAGGCATAACTATTTTTTCAAGCATTTTTTATTTCGTGCCCCACGTGCTTTTATCAACAATTCAAAACTTTATTTCCAAAATACTGCTATTTATATACCATATACTAGTTACAACTAAAGCGGAAGTGTAAGCATCATCTAGTGGTTGAATCCAGAATAAAGAAAGTGTCAATTACAATGTTAGCTTTTTCAGAATATTTCGGCAGAACGTTAAGCGTTCTGTTTTGGCTACAATTACTATACCCTGAACAGGGTATATTAATTTTGTCACGAAGTTTGTAACACCCGGAGACCCTATAAAGGGACAAAAAAAGTCTTGCGGTATTTTTGCTAGTTGACGCTAAGAGCGCGTAGTTCTAGTTTTATTCGTCGGATCAGGCATTGCTATATCTTTTTGGAAATATTTCACGCGCTAACACGTGTTTGATTGATTGTCGTTTCCCTTAAGTCGTTCATGAGTTATAGCGTCGCAAACATGGAGCAAAATAAAGAGAAAATATGGCATTTTTACAGTACTACTACGACAAAGGCAAAAATGCATCTCAAGCCGCCAATAAAATTTGTGCAGTTTATGGACCCGATACAGTTGCCATTTCCACCGCACAACGATGGTTTCAACGTTTTCGTTCTGGTGTAGAGGTAGTCGAAGATGCGCCACACTCCGGAAGGCCTGTCGTCGAAAATTGCGATAAAATCGCTGAATTGGTCGAAAGAGACCGGCATAGCAGCCGTAGCAATGGTCAAGAGCTGGGCATGAGTCATCAAGCCGTTATAAAATAAAAAAATAAAATAAAAAATACCGCAAGACTTTTTGACAACCTATTATAGATATATGTACATACATAGGCAATCAGTATATTGAGCTGAGTCGATTTTGCCATGTCTGCCTGTCCGTCTGTCCGCCCGTCTGTCTGTCTGTATATATACGAACTAAAAGTGTAATATACGAAGAAATTGTTCAGATCGGCTTACTATAGCATACTCCTGCCATAATAACTGAACTATCGGAATCTAGTGATGGTATGGAAAACTTTTGCATTTGACATATATCTTCACGAAATTTGTTTTGAGTTATTGTTTATAGAAATATTGCAATATCGTAAGAAATTGTTCAGATCGGCTCACTATAGCATATAGCTTCCATACAAATTGAACGATCGGAATCAAGGGCTTGTATTGAAAACTTTCGTATTTGGCGTGGTTTCTTCACGAAATTTGACACGGATTACTGCTTAAGGTAATAATATAATCTCGCAAAAATTGTTCAGATCGGATTACTATAGCATATAGCTTCCATACAAACTGGACACATAGTTAGTAAAAGAAATACACCTGTGAAAGGTATATTAGCTTCGGTGCAGCCGAAGTTATCGTTTTTTCTTGTTTCTATTATGCTTTCTTATGAGAACAAGCGATATAGTTTTGATAAGAATGGATTATTGGATTCAGAACGGAAAAAACATATCGAATTGTTAAATAATCAAAGACGTTGAATAAGATTTTTAATTTATGGGACTGTGTAATTGCAAAATCCACAGATTCAATTTTAGAGTTATGGTAAAGCTACTACATAGGTGGAGGCTGTCGTTAACTTGTACATGTGCAGCATCGCACCCATATTATATTACGGGTAAACGATATCTTGATTTGAATTTTAAAGTTGAATTTTTCATATATACATATCTGCTGGATAGATGCGTATAAAAATTATAAATGATGAAAGGTGGTATTTACATATTAAGTTACATGGTAATAAGGAAAGTAACCAAGTTTGTACGTTCACAATAAAAACGTCATGGCCACCTCTGTTGTATAAGGGTGGCGGGAGGCCAAAACGGGTTGCGGAAAACGAAAATGTTATATTAACTATTTATATACTAGCTGACCCCGCACCCGTTGTCCAGCTGAAAGTGTGTGTTTTGAAATGAAAAGAAAGTTGAATTTATCATTTAATTCTTTTTTTTAATTTAACGCAGCTTGATAAACAATATTTTTTGGTTTCTGTTCCGGTGTACAGAAAATATTGATTTCCAACTTGTGAGCACGCAGCGTATATCTGGCCGTGTGAAGAACATAGTATTTCCAAATTTGTGCCTCACACTATGCGACTATCCTTGTTTCCTGTTGATTGTCATCTCAAATGCAATTTTCACTGGAAACGGAATAAGTTTGAAATGAAATGGCAAATTATTAGATCTCAAAGGAATTCGTAGAATCAAGCTTTCTGCCCCTTGTACATAGTTGATAGGTGCGTCACAATCAATCACGCTCCATTACACAGATTCGGCGCATGCAGATTGCGAAACATAATGATGCGGTAGCATATCAAGCCTCTCCAAAGAATTTAGAAATTCCACTGGATAATTCACGGCGTCAAGACGATCGATCGATTTGTATGAGCGCAAGTATCCCGGAATTTGACTTTGAATCCTTCAGTTTATGTCAACAACATCGGTATTTTAGGCAGCTAACATTACGCATGCACTTAAGGAATCTTATTTACGATAATTTGACCAATGTTCGAATATTCGTGATGAGTTCATCTTTCGCGAATTGATAAACGGCGAATGGCATTGATATCAAACTACCGGAAGTATTAACCGGAATTGACCCATTTCCAAGACGATGCAGAATGTCTTCAGCAATGTCATTTTTGTTCGTATCCCATAATTGACGCGGATTTGAAGGCGGATATGTAGAAAGGATTATCGCCAAAGGTTTCCGAACGTCATTTGCATTCTAGTGATTAAAATGTTCTAGCAATTGTAGTTACTGGCTTATTTCTCCAAAATTTGCACACACCGTACCATTCATAGAATTAGACAGTAATGGTGAATATAGAACGATCTATGAGTTGTCAACTTCGATATTCGCTCTTCTAAATTGAATGCTGAATTTTCTGCCATTGTCATTTGGTGCATTCCTCTTGTCAGACATATAAACCGAAGTGGGATTGTGGTGTCCACAAGGTCTATGAACCACATTGGTCTTCTTAACTAGCGTAGACACCGCTTACACAATTATAACCGAGTTAAGCGAGCGCGCCAGTCGTTTCTCTTTTCGCTACGTATCTCATACAGGTCATCATTCCAGCGAATGCGATATTCGCCATGGCCAACGAGCAAAGGCACATAAATCTTTTGCAGAACTTTTCTCTCGAAAACTCGCAATGTCGACTCATCAGTTGTTGTCATCGTCCAAGCCTCTGCACCATATAGCAGGACGGGTATTATGAGTGACTTATAGAGTTTGGTTTTTGTTTGTCGAGAGAGGCCTTTGCTTCTCAATTGCCTACTCAGTCCGAAGTAGCACCTGTTGGCAAGAGTTATCCTGCGTTGGATTTCCTGACATTGTTGGTGGTGTTTACGCTGGTTTCAAGATAGACGAAATTATCTACGACTTAAAAGTTATAACTGTCAACAATTACGTGAGAGCCAAGCTGTTTGTTTGATAACAGTAGATATTTCGTCTTGCCGTCGTTCACTGTCAGACCCATTTATTTTGCTTCCTTGTCCAGTCAGGAGAAAGAAGAACCAACGGCGCGAGTGTTGAGGCCGATGATATGGATATCATCGGCATACGCCAGCAACTGTACACTCTTATAGAAGATGATACCTTCTCTATTTAGTTCTGCAGCTCGAACTATTTTCTTCAGAAGCAGGTTGAAGAAGTCGCACGATAGGGATAGAATAGAATAGATAGAAACCTCGTTTGGCATCTAACGGCTCGGAGAGGTCCTTCCCGATTCTGACGGAACTTTTAGTGTCGCTCAAGGTCAGATTACACAGCCGTATTAGTTTTGCGGGGATACCAAATTCAGACATCGCGGCATAAAGGCAGCTCCTTTTCGTGCTGTCGAAAGCAGCTTTGAAATCGACGAAGAGGTGGTGTATGTCGATTCTCCTTTCACGGGGCTTTTCCAAGATTTGGCGCATGGTGACTATCTGGTCAGTTGTTAATTTGCCAGGTCTAAAGCCACATTTAAATTCCAATCGTTTGACATGCTTTCGTCCGACCATATTTTTTCGGCGTGTTTGAATAGCACGGCCGGCAATCCATCGGCCCCCGCCGCTTTGTTGTTTTTCAGGCGGGTAATTGTTCCCTCCACAATTTATGTATGCTCTGGGTATCGGTGACTAGATCACCTTTGGGGGTTCTACAAGAGTATGCTCCGTTCTTGAAACCTTCTGTAAGCCGCCGCATTCTTTCGTAGAATTTTCAAACATTACCCCTGTCGGCCAACTTATCAAGCATTTCGTACTCATGCATTTCGGCCTATTTCTTTTTCTGTCTGCAAATGCGTTTCGCTTCCCTTTTTAACTCTCGGTATCTATCCCATCCCGCCCGTGTTGTGGTCGATCGTAACGTTGCGAGGTAGGTAGTCTGTTTTCTCTCTGCTGCGACATGGCACTTCTTGTGGTACCAGCTGTTCTTTTGCACTTTCCGAAAACCAATGGTGTTGGTTGCAGCTGTACGTAAGGAGTTTGAAATGTAGCATCTAACAGCACCTCATATATGTTGCTACAAGATAAGGTCCATCAAACATCGTATCTGTTGTTCGAAAAGTCGTGCTGTGACATCGTGACGATCGCTTGCTGATTGACCGCCATCCATAATTCCGCATATATGTCATCGCATCCTGGGAGTACTCGGTCATGTGGTCTTGGCTGCCAATGTATGTTGAAGTCGAAAAGAACGCCGAGCGATATTAGCGCGACCTCTTCGTGGCATCGTAACAAATTCACACATAACGTTTTCACTAAATAACTTACAATAAGTTTTTTTTGAATAGCCGGAATAAAGAAAGCAAGCGACAAATTTGAACGATTCAAATAATAGAAAAGCAAAAAACAAAAAAAGAAAAAAAATGTGTTTAAAAAAAAGTTACATCTTGGAATTATCCAGTTTTCCGACTTTTCCCCACCAAAAGCATACAGCTTTTTTATATCTAAACCTTCCCTAACCCACAATCAAGACTTAATTATAATACCTATGTTTAATATACTTAAAGTATAAATTTGTTTAACCACAAACTAAGTCCACGTTCTATAAAATTAAGCTATACGCCAGTGATGAGAAATCCTATCCGATCCCAAATAAAGTGTTTGTGTAGGAATATTAGTGTTTAATCCAAACAAATACTCCTCTGCATTACTCCCACGATTTACATGAAGTAATAGTGGCGTAATGAAGAGGAATATCAATCGCACCAACTTCACTCAACAGACGAAAAAGGAGAAACAAATAAGACAAGACAGAAAAGGCATATTATCCCGCCGTCAAGAAGCTGAGAGACAACTAAATAAGTGAATAAAACTAAGTGAAAGTTTATTATACTTAAGTGATAGAACAAACACAAGCCAACACAGCGTTGACCTCAAATCATCATTTCAAGCAAAAACATCAACCCAGAATTAAAGAAATTTGAACCCACAGCAGGTTACAACAATTAATTTAATTAACATAGAATTGCATACGTCTATCTACAAAACAACCCAATTAACCATTATTGATAATACAGATATACACAATTAAATATTAAATAAGAAATTTATAACGTTTAAACTAAAACGAATTACTTTTTAATTATCGCAATCAGCCCCATACGTCGACATACCCCGACATTTTCGGTTCTATCGATCCGCGATATTTAAAAGAAAAAGTCTTAATTTGAATTTTACCAACAACATCATCGGTGGAATTCCAGAATCCAACCTAAAAGTTAAATGAGTGCACCAATAAACAAAAAGCTTGTACCCCAACAAGTAATAAAAACCAACCGAAGTTAACAAAAAGCGGGAAAAAACTGTAAGTGCGACCCATATATTTTCTATATAATAATATAAAGTGCAAATCATATTTGTTAAAAAATTCCCAACTGTGTCCTTAAGCAAATTTAAGCGCAATTTATTTGATTTATTGGGATGACAAAAATTTGATTTGCACTATTTAATTATACATCTATATATACATACCCAAGAGAAGAAGTGCAATAATAAAATATATGCATATCATTTGCCGTCGGCTATGGAATTTTTTCGTTGAACTAAAATTATATACTCTGTGCCCAAAAAAGGTGATATTGTATTTATTTTGAAAATTCTTTATTTATTCTTCCAAATCAATTTCATCCCCTTCAAAGTAATCCCCACTAGATGTAGTACATTATGCCAACGGATTTTCCAATCTTCGAAACACTGGTTGTGGTGTCACTTTCCGCGATGGCCTTCAGTTCCGTCTTCGCTGCGGCTGAATATCGTATAAAAACGGTGTCCCCGGAGCGGTCTTTCGAGCTTGGTGAACAACCAGAAGTTGCATGGTGCCAGATCAAGTGAATACGGTGGTTGCGAAACGATATGGGTTGAGTTTTTGGCGAAATGATCATTTAATGCAAATTCTTTGCTCAACAAATTTCGACATCGCAAAAAACGAAAAAATCTCACAAAACGCTCACAAAGCGACGCGTATATCAAACACTAATGAATGTCTTGACATGAAATTTGATAAATGTGACTGACAGTGACTGATAGTACTACCAACCTAAAAAACTAGTTCTCCAAATCCTTCGACGCGCGCAGTTTAAATTCAAATGTTACCTTATTTTTTGGTCAAAGAGTATAAATAAATAGACACCCGCAATTACATATCTCGTTGGTAACAAAAAATGTTAGTGAAAGGCACGTCAAAAGTCAAATACCCAATACGAACCCTGCAAAAATTTATTAATCAATATTTTTCCTACAATTTATCGGAAATTGAATAATTTCACATAAATATTAATCATCGGACATCAAAGAGAGGAAAGTAAGGAAACTAATTTGAAATTTTGAAAATAATTAAATCACCAAACGAAAAGTTTTTAAAGTTTGTTTTCTTACATTTTTCTAGTTCTTCAATCCAAATATTGGGATATAGTTGGGTATATCTTACCCAACTATGGAAATGAAAGATTTCAAAATTACAACAAAGGATTTAATTAAATTCGTGGAAGACCATTTTCAGACCCAAAATGAAGATGAATCGGTTCACACTCTAGAAATTAAAATGGTCGAACTAAATTCGCTGTATGAAAAAGCAGAGCACTCATATGTGCGATTAGGAGAATTTCTCGCGAAAGTATTGAAACCATCGATTTTTTTAAAGTGAAAGATAAATACCGAAAAAGCTATCAAATGTACCTCTCTTGCTTAGATTTCATCAAGGAAGATGTAGATACGCGTAAAACACAGATGTCAACTCAACCCATTAACGAGAGGACTTCAGAAGGCACGATGATGGAATTCGCTCCTGCTGTTTACCTTCCACCATGCGACACCGACATCTTTTACGGAGATGTATATCCGAAACCCAAGTATTAGTAATATTGAAAGATTCTTTCACCTTACTCAAAAGACCCGAGGAGAAGCAAGAGAGGTTATTCAAAACGTACCCCTAACAAATGATGGTTTCATACTTGCCTAGAGAAATGTTGCACACAATTAAAGACCCCATTTTACATACCCCAAGTGACTCAGGAAACAGGTTGCAGCTTACAACGCTTTAACCAATTTAAACAACCTTGAGATTGAACGAAAAGCTGAGATCCGATATTGATACATCTTTGTAGTTCAAAATTACCTAAACAATCTCTTGAAACCTTTGAATATACCCTAGTATATAATTCAGATATACTGACGTGGTCAAACTTCGACAGTTTTTTAACCTATCTGTAGAAAAATTCAAAGCTTCAGTAGCAAAATTACTCCCATTCCACATCGGTACAGTTAAAAGAACAGATGAAAAGAAATATAAAACTTTTCATGCAAAAGTTGCTGAAACGCTAGTCGCTAGACCCTCTAATACTCAAAGGAATAATAATTTCAACTTTATTCAACATAATATCGAATCAGAAAGCTGTAAGCTCTGCAAAATGCAACACCCGATTCGAGAATGTCCCAAATTTCTCGCAAATGAATGTAGAAACTCGTATCTCCGCAATCAAAAAATATGGCTAATGCTATAATTTCTTGGCCATATCACATAGCTAAAAGAACTGTGTGAGCAAATTCTCGTGTCGTAAATGTCACAAAAAGCACAATATTCTGATACACAAAGAATCCAGCTTCCGACCTGAATTCACGCCGGAAATACGAAATATTACTTACCAAACCACGCAGTCATTAAACCCGTCTGTATAACCACGAAATTGCATGTGGTATTTCATGCATCTGGCCCCACGTCAAATCACAAAAGCTTAAATGACGTCTTACATATCGGGCCTGCTTTACAGAAAGACCTTGTTATTCTGATCACAAATTATTCAGAATTGAGCCCAACTAGTTCAAGAAATTGATTAAAATAGGGTTAAGTTTTTGAGAACTTATTGGGTGCGAAATAATTTTGTCCGTKTCCCGTAGGTGTATTGTTAAACAATTGCTGTATTTGGGTTTGGTATCTTGATCGATTTGACATAGTTGCAATATTCTACATTGATGTGCGCTTCGAAAATTTTTGACAACAATGGTGAATACGGCACGACCCAACGATTATCAACATCAACGTCTTGATTCTGAACTCTTATGACAGTTGAATTACCGCCATCTTCAGCGGATCGACGCCGATATAATGGATATCCGTCATTCGTTGGATTAATAGCGTCGCAAGGGCCGTGGATCATGTYTTTTGTTACAACGTCGAACAATTGTGGGTCGATTGCTTCATCTGGAATTTCCGCTGAGATGACTTTATCAATCTGATCTGGTCGTATTTTGCGAACTAACCAAATCAAGATGTGTGCATGCGGTAATCCTCTTTTCTGCCATTCGATCGAGTACATCCAGCATCGAACTTCTCCAAAAACACGAAGTTTCTYAATTAAATCCATCATTGCTTTTTACTTTTCCCTGAATACACGTGCTGTTAAGTCGTGACGATCAGTTGTTGATTGACCGGGGAACAAATGGCATTTGATGTCATTCCACTTGGGATTGCACGTGAATGTTATGAACAGAACCGGTCTCCCGTAATGGCGCACATACGACATCGCATCTTGCGCATACTCGTGCATATGGCGCGGACTGCCGATATATGTGGCTGGCAATACTCGGATGTACTCTTCAGAACGCTTGGTTGAATCGAATAAAGTTGACACGATCGGTCTCGATCTTCGCATACATGTCAACCAAATATTGATGGAAAAGCTTGCGACATTTCAACATGCGATATCAATGTTTTTTACTAATTGTAAACATCCGCCAGTAGTTTCTTTTTATTAGTAAAAGGCATTTGACAGGACTGCCAATCTTTTGGCAAAACATTATTTTATGAGAATTTGTATAGGCGGGATGTATCATTTTTTTATATATATATTTTTTTTCTTTTCGCAAAACGTGCAATGATACACACATTAAATTTCTTATGTGCACCCTACAAACAGACCCCAATCACCCCTGAAAATTTCATTGAAATCGGACAAGCCGTCTAGGAGGAGTATGCGAACAGGAAGTTTTGCCACTTAATTTTATATATATAGACTATACTGGCTCTTGCTTATTTGTGTATGTTAAGTGAGCGAGACCGAACGGAATCGCTTATTGTTACTTTTGATAATTAATTAAGTATCAGTTGCTGGGCCGCGGAAAGCGATATGCAGTTTTATATTTTATTTGTTTATTTAAAAGTCGCTGTGCCACAGTAATTGGATTCATTTTGGTATAGTGTGAAGTGAATACGTCACTATAGTGTATGTACATGTACATACACAGATGAAATTATTTTAAATTATCAAATATAAGAAATACGCTCATTTGCACATTAACTGCAAATATTATTTTGATAATTACATTATTTAATTATGATGTGATCAGATGAAACTTTGTATCTAGGCTTATGAAAATAATTGTATAAAACAATGTGAAATAAAGAAGTTTCAGTTTAGTACCTTAACCAAACTCATTGAATGATCAACTCTGTTCACTAATCACTGTTGAAATTTCTCSTTCCGAGCCGATAGTGGTGAAATCCACTAATAGTATCTTGTTAGTTCTTCACAGCTTACACGCCTGTCCCCAATTGAACCTTCTCTATAATCAACGTTCTCTGATAGCTTTAACGGCGAAAGTATCATTGAAATACCAACRKAAAATACAAKTACAGCCCTTGCTCACAAGCTGAAATGACAAACACAGCATAAAACATGTTAAATTCGGCTGCACTAAACCTAATATACCCTTCGCAGGTGCATTTCTTTTAGTAACTATGTGTTCAGTTTGTATGGAAGCTATATGCTATAGTAATCCGAT